>NW_006209169.1:143018-148952 GCF_000334495.1 Tupaia belangeri chinensis | reverse complement strand
GAGTGTGTTCATTTCCAGATATACCTCACTGATGGCTGAGCAGTGTGTTGATTTTTACAACAGCATTTAAAGAGTAGAATTAGCATATTTCTTTGGTGCACACAGTGAATTCTTATTAAATGAGTGTTGACTTAGGTCTTGTGTGTTTTGAATGGTTGATATTCTAGAATACTTGGTTCCTTAAAAAAGGGAAGAGGTACTGTATGACTTATTTCTGAAATTTTAATGGTGCACTTACATTATTCAGTTAGCACATTCGATTTAATTCTTTTGACTGTTAGATCAAGTAATCATTTATTGTAGCGTATTATTAGTATCCTGGTTCTTTTTATTAGTATTAACTAATAGAAAATGTCCAGAGGCAATGACAAACTCAAAACTCAGTATAAATTAATGATGAGCAATAAGATTTATAATAAGTTTGAGTAAATAAAAATATCAGCAGCTGGTTTATACAGATGGCCAATATAAATGTTGGAATGCCCAAGATATAAACATAAGGGGTGACAGTAGGAGGCAGGGAGTGATTAGAGATGTGACTGCTGAGGTTAGCTGTTAGTTTGGGTAGAACACTGGACTTTTTTTCTTCCATCAGAAGAAATTGTCTCCATGGTGAAATAATTGTCAAAATGTTGTATTTCACATTACAGTGCTTCTAGCAACATATTTACATCATTTTATTTTGATGACTTGAAATAATTACTGGAGCTTCTGAAAAAATATCTGCTTTAAAAATCAAGTAACCATGGGACCTGCAGTTAGTGTAATGGCTATGTCGCTAGACTCCCACATAGTCGACCGTGGTTCGCGTCCCAGACCCGGAGGTTTAAAAACTCACGCCGGGCATGTGTGCGTGCCCAAGATCCTGAGAGGAGAATGGAGGAGAAGGGATTGTGGCGTGGCCATCCCCCCTTGGAGGTGATTTCTCGCTTTCTGTCTCTCTATCTCTCTCTGTCTGTCTGGCGAGCACACGCGCCCTATGGCAAAAACCTCTCAAACAAAAAAAAAAAAAGAAAGAAAGAAAATCAAGTAACCATGTAGGTAAAAGGAAGTCTAAGTCTATTACTTAGCAGCTACATGGAAGAACCAAGATAATTTATATTTCTCAATTTATCAGTAAAATATATCAGCGTCCTCTAAGAGTTATAGCCAGTCATTCTAAAATGCAAATCTTATACTTTTTTTTTTCTACCTTATGATGTTTTTAACTTCACAGAGAGCAGAATTTTTTTTAATTTCCAGAAGGTTTGTGAGTGCATCAAAGGCATGCAGAGAAAGAGAGAGAGACAACCTCCTCAGTGGTGTGTGGTCACACCTCAATGTTTCTTCCACTGAAGAAACATGAGGAATTGGGGTGTGCATGCACATACACTTGGTATATTTTTCAAGTCTTCAGAGTTGGGATTTGAACCCTTGGGTATTAGTTTCAAGTACAGTATATAACATCCTGTGAGACAGCACCCCAAATCTACAAAGTTTTGTTTCTCAACTGGTACCATAACAGTCTTTGCAGGTTGTTCCTTTCTATCATGTCACACTCTAGATTTAGGGGCATGAGACTAGTGGATTTTTTGGGTGAGCCCTCTGTCAATTTCCTTTTACTATAAATAATTTCACCTAGTCTGAGGAAATATTATGTTCAAATCCAAGATTGATGAAGATTTTAAAAATTCTTTTATTTAACTTTATTTATTTATTTATTTATTTTATTGTGACCAGAGAGGAATAGAGTAAGAGGGAGAGTGAGAGACAAAATGAGAGTGCAAGCTGTCAGGTCCAGAACTTGAACTGCTGTCAGCCATGTGGGAGTCCAGTACCCTTAACCACCATGCTACTTGCTGCCCCCGATAAGAATTTTAAAAAATAAATCTATAATTAAAAAAATAAAGTCTACAATAAATCCTAAGTATGTGTCTCTCCCTGTGAGGAGACATTTTTCCTTATAATGATAATAAGATAAACCTTCCATCAGATGGTTAAAATGGGTCTATATGAATTGCTTTGTGTTGTCTTTCACTATTGGCAAGTTGGGTTTCCATACCACATCAACCACGGTGAGAAGTTCCTGCTATCAAACCTATGGATAGTCTTTACCTGTGCTATTCTGACCCTGACCTCTTATTACCTCTCCCATTGATCAAACAATGGGTGAACCAAAAAAAGATATTGACTGAACAGCCACAGGAAGGACATTTTGTCCACTTGATTATTGAGAACCTTCTTTACAGTGGAAGCCCTCTCTGGAAGATTATATGGGGACCAAATATCCATCTTTTGTGCCTGTCTTAAGAGGACAACTCATCTACTCCTCCATCAGACCTCCGTGTCATAGAGCTAACCATCTTAGGGTCAGCTGGTGGTGTGGATATTAAGGTGGCTGGATTTCACATGGCAGACTGAGAAATTAGTCCCAGACCCAGCAGCTTTGAAAACACATTGGTCATGTGTGTGTGCATGTTTGCCCAAAATCCAGAGAGGACAATGGTAAGGGGTTGTTAGGTGCCCATCCTCCCTAGGGAGGGTACTTTCTCAATTTCTGTCTCCCTACCAAGCACATATGCCATTAAAAAAAAAAAAAAAAAAAAAAAAAGAAAGAAAACTGACAATCTTATTCTTGTCAGGTCCCTTACTAGCTGTATCATCTGTTAACTACTGCTCATGGAATATTTTAGGTCCCTACTTCAAGCCATCTCTTCCTTTACACAGTTCTCAGTCTAATTCTCCTTTGAGCTTAGGTCTACTGTTAGGATTTTCTTTTAACCACTGAAATTCAGAGCTATTCATGAGCAGAGTCTTAAGGAAGCAGCTTCTAGAAGATACCAGCATATAGGGTAGATTTTATTTAATCTAGGCTTGTGCCTTTTTTTCTTTTTCGTTTTTTCATTAACTGGTCATAAGACACTTCCCATGAAATTATAGTTGTAAGAATCAGCCAACCTCAGCAACCCCACAGAGAGGAAACACTAGACATAAATAGCTGAACCTCATTAGTCTCCTGTCTCCCAGTGTCCTATTAGTGCCTTACCAACCAGCAGTGAAAGAGCAAGGGAGCCTGGTTGGTGCAGACACAGAGGTTAGCAACCCAGGACACAGGGCAGGTTGGAGATGGTGCATAGTCAGGCCTAGTGGACCAAACTAAAGACGTCAGCCCAGTAGCCATCAACAAAATCTCAGTCCAGCTGTGTACTTAAAATATTCTTGGATATTTGAGATGACCTATTTTTTGGCTCACACTAAATCCAGTATTTCTTATTGATAACTTGTATTTGCAGTCTTTCATGAAGGAAAGGTTTTTACTTCCAACAGGGACTCATAACAGCCAACTGAGTAATGCTTGCCTCATGTCTTCTGTGATGAATCTTGATAATAAATTTGAGATGTTATTAGATATTTTTATGTAGTTTTAATAAATACAATGTTGCCTTAAGGAATTATTTTTTAAATATATGCCCATTTCCTCAATTAGATATGCAGTTGATGAATGCAATGCCCTTTTCTTTTTTAGTCAAAGTGGGCATATTTTTGCATATTTGGTGAATTACATCTGTGATGCTATATTGAATGCTGAGTTTATTACTGTTGATCTTAAGGACAATTCTTAATGAATACTTGGTTATATAAAGGGCTTTTTAAAAATGGCTCTTGTTCCACTTGGGATGTCCTCTTCCAAAGATCTGCTCAAATTATCCTACAGCCAAAATAGGTGCTTTTGTTTCCCCAGAAATCATTGTGTGTGTGTGTTTTGTTTTTTTTTGTTGTTTTTTGTTTGTTTGTTTTTTGTTTTGTTTTTGTTTTTGTTTTTCGGCACTGTGGTCCTAAGTGTGAGAGTAAGAAGAGATTTATATTTAAAACTGAAGCTAAGGCTATTGTACAATGAGGGCCTTTTAAGTACTTTTAATGAGGAAGCTCATTTTTAATGCAGAAGGAAATAATTTTGTATTTAAGCATTATTAGTTTACCTTAGTGAACACTTTAAAAGTTAGAGCAATTGTTTCCAGGAAGCTTTTGTGACTGTAACATGTGCCAAACAACCTTTTACTGTATATAAGCTTAGTATGGTCTTAATGGATGTGTAGAGTGTTTTGTAAGGACGATTGTGAAAGAAGAGGTAAAAACTTTTAAACTTACATAGGCATGTGTTTTTCCTTAAAAAGACCCATGAAGCTTGCCATTTGTTCTTGCTTAACTGCTAAATGTTCTCATTATGTATAAACTATAATGAATTTCCTGTGTGAAACTTGCCTGCCAGAACAAACCGTGGACACTCTTCTACCTGCTCGTCATTCTATATAGATTAAGGAGTTTTCTTTCTGTTAGGAACTCCATGAGACTCAGATACCTTCTTTCCAAACCCCAGCATATACTGAATTCACTGTGTACCTGTCACTGTGAAAGTCAGGTTATGGCCATCTCCATGGAAGCCATCAATAATATAAAGCCAAAATTACCTTTCTGGGTAACTTTGAACTAATATAGAAAAATACAGATAAGATAAGGGAAGGAAAAAAAAAAAGGTCTTTATTAGTGAACCACTGCTAATCTTCACTAATTATATAACTTTACCTTTACCCAGAATGGGCTTATTTTATAACGTCATTTAAGAACTCCTTTTTTTTTTTTTTTAACTTAGGATAGTATAAATATCTTCTACATCACTGAACATTCTTCTATGGCATAGTTTCAATTGTTGCATAGTTTGTTTTTTAGTGGATACAAGTACAATTTGTGTATTATTTATTATATATAAAACTATATAGGACTGACTTCATAGCATAGTGGTTAAGGGAGGTGGCCCTTAACAAGACCAATCATGTAATTAAAATCCCAGCTTGAAAAACATTCTGGCCATGTTGCATGCATGCCCAAATCCCAACAAGATGAAGAAATGGAATAGACAAGATTGTGATGTGAACAAGCACCATTGGAGGGGGCTCCCCACCACAAATACCTTATCTCTGTGGTTGGCACACATGCTCTCTGGGAAATAAATATTAATTAATTAATATATGTATGTATATTTTTAGACAGTTTATGCATTCATGTTTGTATGCATAAACAAACACTCATACATACACTATTTTAATCATCCATGTGGTACATCTTTGGACATAGCACATTTCCTTAAAATATTTTTTGAGAAAGGAATTCCCAAGTTATAATTTATATGCTATGTTTCATTTTCTTGTATAGAATCTTATAGGGAAATTGTATAAAATCTTATAGGAAGGTGTGCTATTGGCATCCACAGTAGTGCAAATGGGCATTAGCTTATAAAATTCTATTTACATAACATTGTGGTTGTTATTTAAGTATTTCATTTAAAAAGAAATTGTGAATAAGCAAGGCAGGGTAGGTGGCCTATGATGGTATGACTACTAGTTGACAGTATTTAAGCAGCCCTAGTTTGTGTTGAAGTATTGATAATATCTCACAGTATTTATACTATTGTTTTTATTAAAAGTTACCACAGATTAACCTTTTATTTAAATGACAGTTTCTTTAACTCTCTTCTTAGTATCTGATTTGTAATCTAATTAAACCCTTTGAGGCCATAGTCCCATAGATTTTATTGGGCTGTTGGAAAATCATGATGTATTCTTCGGTTTTTCTATGCAAAAATGCATGACTTTTCCAACAACCCAATAATTGTGTGCTATCAGAAAAAAAAATGATGTGTTCAAAATATTGCACATGCTTGTATTAATTTCAACCCAAGTATCACAAAAATAACAAGGACATATTTTTAACATAAAAATAAATATGAACTAGAGATTTTACCTTTTTTTCAGTACTACAGTGGATCATTTTTGCATCTCTGCTATGTAAAAACTCCATTTTGAAAACCTGCAGTTTTATTACTCTGTTCATCAGACTTTCAGCACAAAAAGTAGATGCATTATCTCAAAGTCCCGCCCCCTCATTATTCTCTTCAGG
>NW_006209169.1:138271-142987 GCF_000334495.1 Tupaia belangeri chinensis | reverse complement strand
TGAGTCAAAGTTGGGGCAGAATGCCAAGTGAGACTCCTAGACAGACTAGACAAGAAACAATGTGCAGTGATAAAAAGCAAAACAAAAAACACTATCAGGCATAACAGTTCTAAAATTACAATTGTTTAACAGAACAGACTTGTTTTACTTTCTCATGACTATGTTGCAGTAGGTACTCCTGATGATCAAGTGGCTATTCAGACACCTAGATTACTACCACTAGTGATGGCTCTGTTATTGTCAACCCATGGCTTCCAAAGTAGCCACAGAAGGGGAAGTGCATCACATATTGGAAATTGTTATGAGCCAGGTGTAGAACTGGCACATACAACTTCAACTCAGTTCAAGATCACACCTAACTGCATGGGATGATGGGAAAGGTATAGCTGGGAATCCAGGAGGAAGAGAATAGGATAATTCAATTGTTGGTCTTCCACAGCTTGTAAACATGTGGTAATAAAGAATATAATGTCATGGATGGTATAATGAAATATGTATCATTCAAAATCATAGAGGAGGGCAATATTATCTTACCTGAATGTTAAAATAAATTTTTAGCGACCAGCAGTTAGCATAATGGCTATGTTGCTGAACTCCCATGTATCGACTGTGGTTCAAGGCCCAGACCTGGTGGCTTAAATTCACACCTGGCGTGTGTGCATGCATGCCCAAGATCCCAAGAGGAGAATGGAGGAGAAGGGATTGCGGCATGGCCATACCCCTGGGGGGGGGGGGTGGTGGTGGTGATTTTTCACTTTCTGTCTCTCTGTATCTCTCTGTCTCTCTGGCAAGCGCATGTGCCCTGTAGCAAAACCCTCTAAAAATAAAATAAATAAATAAACTTTAGATACAAATAGGGGTTCTTTTGGTGATTAAAATTAAAAGGAACTTTTTTTTTCTTTTTTAGAGAGACTTTTGCCATAGGGTACATATGCATGCTGGAGAGATAGACACAAAAATTACAAGTCACCCCTATCCCACCCAGGGGAGATGGCCATGCTGCAATCCCTTCTCCTCCATTCTCCTCTCAGAGCACACATATGCCCAGAATGAGTTTTAAGCCTCCAGGTCCAGGACTCGAATTACAGTTGACTGCATTGGAGTCTTGTCATGTAACCATTATGCCATCTGCTGGTCCCTTGAAAGGAACTTCCTGGCAAAAGGAATATCAAATGTAAAGTCAAGACAAGAGCTAAAATAATGACTTTACTATCTTATGGTTAATCTGCAATTTTCACATTAAATATACACCACTTTTCAAAAACAAATTGTCCTATAATTTGTAAAAGTGTTTCATAAGATGGAATATTAATTGGAATATAATTTATAATAGAGAAGATTAAAATCAACATGTGTTCAATGAAAAAGGTTTGGTTAAATAAATAATGATATATCTAAACTCTGGCTTATTTTTTAGCCATTAGAAAGTATGTATGGGTTCACTGGGACCAGCAGTTAGCATAATGACTATGTCACTGGACTCCCACGTAGTCGACCGCGGTTCGCGTCCCGGACCCGGTGGCTTAAACTCATGCCGGGTGCGTGTGCGTGCGTGCCCAAGATCCCGAGAGAAGAATGGAGGAGAAGGGATTGTGGCATGACCATCCCCCCTGGGGGGTGATTTCTCACTTTCTGTCTCTCTGTCTCTCCCTGTCTGTCTGGTGAGCGCATGCCCTATCGCAATAACCTCTCCAAAAAAAAAAAGTAGAAAGTATGTATGGATTCATATTTATTTGTAAAGAGTCTCATTATTACTTTTTTTTTGGAAAGATTATTGCAATAAGGTGTCTGTGCTCACTGGAGAGACAGAAAGAGACAGAAAGTGAGAAACTACCCCACAGGTCAGTCCATTTTCCTCCAGGCACCTGGTCCAAGGCTTGAACCATGACTGGCCATGTGGGAGTCCAGCAACATAACCAATATGCCGTCTGCTGGTGCCAAAATGTCCATAATTACTTTTTAGATGATAAAAATTAGAGCATACAATATGGTAAGTGAAATGATCGAATACACTAGGTACAATCCTATTTCAAATTTATGTTGACTCTTCAAGAAGTAGTTTCATTGATTTTTCACTATTTTTTTCGAGTGACTGAGTTATTTTACTCTTCCTTTTTTCTTTTTCTTTCTTTCTTTCTTTCTTTCTTTCTTTCTTTCTTTCTTTCTTTCTTTCTTCTTTACTTCTTTCTTACTTCTTTCTTACTTCTTTCTTTCTTCTTTCTTACTTCTTTCTTTCTTCTTTCTTTCTTTCTTACTTCTTTCTTACTTCATTCTTACTTCTTCTCTCCTTGATTTTAAATGGGCATGCATTATTTATAATGATCATAAAAATATATTTTTAACATAAAAAGAAGTAAAAGGGTGGGGCCAACAGATAGTGTGATAGTTAGGGGACCAGATTCCCTCATGGCTGACCATAGTTCAAATCCCGGACTCAGTAGCTTTAAAAATCACATCAGGCACGTGTGTGTGTATGCCCAAAATCTCAGTCGGAAAATGGAGGAGATGAAATGGCAATGTGTTTGTTGCCCCGAGGAGTGATTTCTCACTTACCCCTCTCTGTCTCATTCCCTTATTTCATGTCTCTCTGGTGACTGCATGCACCTTTGCCAAAAGTCAAATAAATAAATAAATGAAAGGTAATGTTGGTGATCAGTGATCGTTTGATTCTATGACTCATCTCTCACCTACTTAGCTGGCTGGAAAATGCTGTCACTGATTGTCTAGTAAGTGAGACCTTCCTGGGAAATAGTAGCTAATGTCTTGTGGACTTGATCCATTCAGTGATTGTTATTTACAACTTTCTTACTACATAAAAATCCAGTTACTATAATACACAACAATCAGAACACAACAGATGACCATGATAAAAACTGAAAAAAAAATTGTGTTAGATGCATCGAATTTATAACAGTTTTATATATTATTTTTCAGTGGGAGAAGGAAAGTATTGCTATTTGTTACACCTTAAATAGAATGAATTTGGTCATTTATAGATTAAGTATACATTTGTATTTAATATGTTACTGTTTTTAACAGAAATGGGCCACAGCAAATATATTTGATCTCTCTCTCTCTCTTTTAATAACAGATAGAGTGAGCTTTTAGGGAAAGACAGATGTATGTCATTTTGCTTTTGCTTTTTTTTTTTGGAGAGGTTGTTTTTTTTTTGTTTGTTTTTTATTTTGGTTTTTCGTTTTTTGTTTTTTGCTATAGGGCGTGTGCGCTCACCAGACAGAGAGAGAGAGAGACAGAGAGACAGAAAGTGAGAAATTATCCCCCGCCCAGTGGGGGATGGCCTTGCTTTTGCTTTTTAATTTGCCAAAGGGTACATGTGCTCACTGTTGGATGATGAGAGAGAGAGAAAGAGGGAAAGAAACAAGGAAAGTGAGAAAGTACCCCCCTCCCATGGGAATGGTCATGCCCTAATCCCTTCTTCATTTGTCCCTTCTTTTGGGACTTTTGGGCATGCATGCACTCACAGCATTTTTCAAGTCACTGGATTCAGTAATTGAACCATGCAGTATGGCATGTTAGAGATCTAGTTAGTTTAACCACCAAGTCATGTGCTGGCCCAGAGAGTATGTGTTTTTGATAGTGTCTCACCATATTGTGATTTTCCTGTCCTAACCTCATAACCAGCTAGAACTGGGACACATCACCACGCCGTTTGTTTTAGTTGAACCTCAATGGAACCTAGGTCCTCCACACAGCTCCAGCCTCCATGCAATCGTGACCTGCAGCTTGAGCCACTAGATCCTGAACTCCCTTATTCTTATAAGAATTACTCTTGGTAAACCTGGGGCCTTCAATTTGGCAGAACAGACCTGGGGAATGCTGAGTAGAGAGAATGATGGTCTTGATGGTTTAGGGGTGGCGTGATTGCTGGTGTGATTTCATTACCCAACTCCACTGAAAACATATTTACAACTGAGAAGACAAAAAAGCATTGTTTTAGGCACATTGATTTATACATAACAGAATATGAGTATTCAAAAATTAGAGAAGCTAAAAGAGTTTCTAATATAGAAGTTGTAAAACTGGAAATGATAAAAGTGAGAGAAGAGCTATAGCTTAAATTAAAAGAATGATTTTAAAGGACAAATTTATAAAAATAAATGATTAGAACTGAGGTTGGCAATATAATTTGGAAAAAATGTTTAGAAAGCATGGAACATATGATAACATTTAGATTTGGTTCAGTGTTATGCTGTTACCAAAATGCACTAATGTATTAGTGTTCTTTAACAGAATAAAATCATCACGTTAAAATCAATTTAAGAGGCCAGCAGGTCACATGATGCTTAATGTGTTGGACTCCCACATGACCAACAGTGGTTCAAATCCCAAACCTGACAGCTTGCTTTCTCACTTTTCCCCTCTCTCTCTCTCTCCCTCTCTAGGTCAAGTGTCTTATAGCAAACTAAAAATAATAATAAATAAAAATTAAATAAATAATTATTTAAAAAATTAAAAAATACAATAAACTTAAGTGACTTTTTTTTTCATGAGCTAGAAAGAAAGATAGAGACAGTGACAGACAGAGACAGGGCCTCTACCAAGGCCTTGATGCATGGGCAGACATGTGCTGACATACTTAGGTAGGTCTCTGGACTTGAGCCACCAACCTTCTCATATGAGTTTGTCTCACAGAGCAGTGCGTTTTATTGCAGTTTCACCATCTGCCCTTTCTCTCTCATTTTTTTCCCTTCTTCA
>NW_006209169.1:131469-138260 GCF_000334495.1 Tupaia belangeri chinensis | reverse complement strand
TCCCTACATATAAACTAGCCCATTTTTCCTTTTTACAAATAGATAGTGCTCATTGTTGATTTGGGATAAATCTGCAAATAAAAACATGTTCATAATGCAAGGTACATATGCAAGTAATGCAATTAACATGAAGTTTTTTTTCTCAATAGATGGTCTAATTTGTTTGTATTTTGGTGGTCAATCCCTTTATCAATGGGAATTCCAAGATTTATATAAATTTCCTTTAATATTTAAAGTAGGCACCGTGTTAAGGAAAATGAAAGATCTATATACAAAGATTCTTCTTTTGTCGTATTTATATAAGCTTTATATAATTTTGAGTAAAATTAATTATTTATATATATTCTTAGTCATTTCATAATATAATTAGGAAAACAACTGTGTCATAATATATTAATCTTTTGCAGTCTACATTAACTTTGAAATTGGGGTATTTTTCATCCATATTCAAATCAACAATTAAGAAACCATTATGTAGATTTAGTTACCTACTGCATTGCATTTGCTTATTAGAGTAGATAATTAGTACCGATATTTTAATGACAACTCTTATTTATGTTTTTGGTTTTGTTGTGGAACAACAGGGTATTTGTAGGTGGCCATTTTTTTTTTTTTTAAGCTGTGTGGAGGAAAGAAACCAACAAGTGCTTATTCTATTTTCTACTTATATTATTTAAAAGAATTTGCAAAGTTGTTTTATTCTAGCAAGATACAGTCCTCCAGTTAATAACCAGAAAAGGAAAAGCCTGTTTCAACAGTATAACTAGTTAGCGTCTCTTTATTCTTTATTTTTTCCTGTGTTTTCTAGGCTTGAACAAGATTTTTCCTTTGTTTTCTAAGCTTGAACAAGGTGAAAAACAATAGTGGAAATAGATCAACTTACGTACAACAAATTTTTTTTTTTAGGTTCTTACTATAAGACTCATGCACTCACTAGAGAGAGACAGTGAGAAATCACCCCCTGGGGAGATGGCTATGTTGCAATACCCCTCCATTTTCCTCTTGGAATTTTGGGTACACATGCACACATGCCCAGAGTGAGTTTCAGGTCATGGGGTCTGTGGGACTCAAACCATGGTTGGCCATGTAAGATTCCAGTGCCCTAACCACCATGTCTTCTGCTAGCCCCCTGAAAAAATATTTTAAAAATTATTTATTTTATTTGTTGTTGTTATTATTATTATTATTGTTATTTTAATTTGACCAGAGAGAGAGAAAAAGAAAGTGAGAAGGTAAGCTGCCAGGTCCAGGACTTGAACCATGTTTGACCATGTGGAAGTCCAGCACCTCAACCACCACATTACTTGCTGGCCCCCTGAAAAAACATTTTTAAAGTGTCAAATATGCGTGTACTAGAGACTATTATAGAAATATGTATTTAGCTATAGGGATGCGGACACTTGACCTAACAGGCATTACCTTGTTGCCTGTTTTCCAATAAGAAACTGAGAATGATCAAGGAAAATGACTGGCATACGCTTGCAACTAGTTCATGATATGAGAGATTCTGTTTCTGACCATTTTAATTTTATGAATGTGACAGCATTATAACTTGATACTCTTGCTACCACAGGTAAAACTGGGGGACTAGCAGGTGGTGAGGTAGCTGCTGAGGTGCTGAGGTGATCAGGTGGTGGACACCCACATGGCTGCCTGCGGTTCAATTCCTGAACCTGGGGCTTTTCTCTCTCTCTCTCTCTCTCTAGTCAATGTATATGTCCTATAGCAAATTAAAAAAATAGTAATACTAAATAAAATTAAATAAATAATTATCTTTTTTTTTAGAAAGATATTTTGCTATAGGGCATTTGTGCTTGCCAGAAAGACAGAGACCGAGAGACAAAAAAGCAAGAAATCACTCCCCCCAGGGAGGATGGCCACACTGCAATTCTGTCTCCGTTTTCCTCTCGGGATTTTGAGCATGCAAATTTGTTTTACAAATTTTAAAAAAAACGTAAAACAAAACAAAACAAAAACCTATAGTCTGAATAATGCTAAAAGAAAACTGTCACATCTTTCTATATATTGCAATATACTGTGTGTTTTAACTTGATCTTCATGGCATAAAATGTTAAAATTAGGCCCTGAGTGTCTTCTACGTAGAGTAAAATTACCATCCTCTCTGCTTCCTAACCTTGCAAACATTATGTGGACTATAGTGCCTTTCTTTGCAACATAATCTCTTTTTGTCTGAGGGTGAAGATATTTCAAATCTGCCACCCCAAAGATACCACTTTGAGGTATTGATTATTTTGAGCTGCAAGCACTTAAAAATAACAGATGCAGAAAGCTGTCTTATAACTTCCCTTTCTACCTAAAATGAGGTCATAAAATTGTAAGAAATGTGTCATCTCCACTGTATTAGGAAAAGAACATTTTTGTCTTCAGAAATGAGAAATCAGCACTGGAACAGACCTGTGTAAAAAGAGTTACTAAAATAACCCTTACCTTCTATTAAATTCCCCTCCCCCGTTTCCTCGTTACCATTCTCCAGTTTACTGCCCTTGGCCCATGCTCTGTTATCTTTTCACGTGCTACAATTTACTGTTACTTGTGTGAAAAAGCATATATGGTTTTGGTCCTAATGGTTTCTGCAAGTCTTTATTTCTTTCTAAGGACTCCTTGTATGTATTAAAAATAAAATTGCATGTCTTCCTCCTGTTAATCTGTTATGTCAATTTAATTTTTGGGCCACCCATGGAGCCTGAGTGTCAAAGATTTTCCTCTCCCTACAAGGCTTTTTAAGAAACTGTGAATGGAGAATTGTTTTCTTAATGTCTAAAAACTTTTTAAAAAGTTTTTACTCCTATTCTTTAACAATTCTTTAATATTTCAAAAATGATTATGAGGAAAAAATTACCTATTTTTTCATGCATTAAAGTTATGGTCCAGATCAGGGTGCCAGCAGGGACATTGGGGGTTAAGCCGCTGAACTCCCACATGTCGACTGCAGTTTGAATCTCAGACTTGGGAGCTTGAAAATGATACCAAGCATGTGTGTGTGCATGCCCCAAATCCCAACAGAATAGAAGAGAAGACACTGTAGCATTGCCATCCTCCTTGCGGGGGTGGGGATGACTTCTCACTCTCTGTCTATCTCCTTTAGGCAAACACACACACATCCAAGGGCAAAACCTAAAAAGAAAGTTATGGTCCATAGTATTTTTTAGAAATCTAAATTGAGTATTTATGGTCACTAGGTGGTATCATGTCGGCTAATTATGTCTTTAGAATCAGAAGAACTCTTGAGGATCTATAGAAATTCACTGAACACTTTTTGTGGAATCAAAATTAAAAAAAAAAAAATCCTATAAATTCTTAGCACTAAATCTCAGTGCTAAGGCCAATAGCACAAATGCATCCAAAACCAATTCCTACTGCTCCACCTGATTTTTGGGCAATTAAGCTTACAACTCCCAACATAAATGATTACTATTAGAATTGGCTTTAACCTGTTTTTTAAACTGCCAGTGGGCATGTGTACTTACCAGAGAGAGACATAGAGATGGAAAGGGAGAAAACACAACCCTCTCAGTGGGATGTGGTCATGTCACAGTCCCTCCTGCTCCATTTCTTGCTTCTGTTGGTGGTTTGGGAGCATGCACGCAACACACCCTGAGTGATTTTTAAATTGCTGGACCTGGGACTCAAACCATGCAGGATTTGGCTCCCTTACCCACTAGTTTATGTGGATGGCTCGATAATTTCATTTTTTAAATTGAGCAAAATATTCATTCTCATAAATTTCCTGGGGCCAGCAAGTAGCATAGTAGTTAAGGTACTAGACTCACTTGGTAAATGGAGGTTCAAATCCCAGACCTGGTGCTTAAAAATCATACTGAGCACATATGCATGTGTGTCTAAAATCCTGAGGAAGAATGGGAGAGAAAGGATTGTGGTTGGCCATTACTCAGGGAGTGATTTTTCACTTTTTCTCTCACTGTCTCTTTGTATCTCTCTGGTAAGGGCACACACCTTATAGCAACCACTCCCCCCGAAAAAATCCTGGCATCCTTTCAATTTTTGCTTCTTTTTTTTCTTGGAGAGGTTTTTGCTGTAGGGCATGTGCTCTCACCAGACAGAGAGAGACAGAGAGACAGAAAGCAAGAAATCTCCCCCCGGGGGATGGTCACGCCGCAATCCCTTCTCCTCCATTCTCCTCTTGGGATCTTGGGCACGCACGCACACGTGCCCGGTGTGAGTTTTAAGCCACCGTATCCGGGACGCGAACCGTGGTCGACTATGTGGGTATATATATATATCTTTTCTTTTTTTAATTTCTACTTCTTACAATTTTTGTGTAGAGAAGATTCTGTGGTGAATGAATTTCTGGATACCCATATCTTGAGCTCCTTAGAGATGGCCTAGTCTCTTACGTACTTTGACTCATACCAATCTGAAGTCAGTATAACCTTTCATAGAAAATAACCAACTCAGGTCCAACAGTTGGTGTAATGGCTATGGCGCTAGACTCCCATGTAGGCAACCATGGTTCAAGTCCCGGACCTGGTGGCTTAAACTCACGCTGGGTGTGTGTGCGTGCATGCCCAAGATCCCAAGAGGAGAATGGAAGAGAAGGGATTGCAGCATGGCCATCCTCCCTAGGGGGTGATTTCTTGCTTTCTATCTCTCTGTCTCTGTCTTTCTGGTAAGCACATGTGCCCTATAGCAAAAACCTCTCAAAAAACAAAACAAAAACAAAAACAAAAAACAACAAAAAAAAAAACACCACAAAAACAAGAAAATAACCAACTCAATGGTCAATTGTGTATTAGTACTAGTAATACAGTCCTGGTATTTTATAAGGATGAAAGTCAAATCAGAGCGAATTTGCCAAATATGTTCTGTCCTAGGGTCTTAGATTATTACAGAATTCATATTTGGATGAAATACTATAAATTATTTCAACACACATTATATCCTTTAATTTCTTTATAATATTTTAAAGCAGGCTGCATTCAAATATGTGCCCTATAATTTAGGCAGAAATTAAATTCAGTACATTGAACATGTTAGGAACTAAACATGGTAAAATATTGGAAGACTTAAGACCAGAACCATATATATATATATATTTTTTTTTTTTAAGGTTTTTGTCATAGGGTGTGTGCTCTCACCAGAAATAGACAGTGGGAGAGTGAGAAATAACGCCCCCCCCAGGGGGATGCCTATGCTTCAATCACTTCTCTATTGTTCTGCTGGAATTTGGGGTATGCATGCATACATGCACATGCACCTGGCATGATTTTCAAGGCACCAGGTTCAGGACCTGAACTGTGGTTGGCCATTTGGGAGTCCACTGCCCCAACTATCATGCCTGGCTCCCAGAGCCATATTTCTTTTACTTTAACTTAATACCACTTAAATGAAGAATAAGTTAAAGTACTTTAGAATCAACTGGAACCTTATCTCTTATTAAGTTAAAGTAAAGGTAGGCGCACACCTATACACATGCATTGAATCATAAATGTTTTAGAGCTAAGAAGAACTTTAGTGTTGCAATAAATTTAAGAGAAATGGCAAGAACATTAGCTTGCATGTAGGGTCCTGAATTCTGTTAATGATCCACCAACTCCAGAATATTGTCTTGAAGTTTAGTTACAGAGAACATAGAACCCAAATCCAACTTGACATTTGAAATAATATGTCACCACTATATGACTTCTTTTTACACATTTCAAAATACTTTGACAAATAAATCTAATTACTATTGGGGGAACGAATGATCAACTTTGCTTGCTTTTATAAAGATGTGATAGCAGTAGAAAATTGAAACATTTAATTGGATGTGATAGTTAATTAAACATGGCATATTTTCAAAAGCTACATATTTCAAAAGTTGTGTATTTATGCAATTTGGTCTTCCCAGTGCTTAACTTCATCTTGCTTTAATGAGTATATTAAAAAATATGACCAAAGGACCAGCAGTTAGCGTAATGGCTATGTCACTGGACTCCCAGGTAGTAGACAACGGTTTGAGTCCAGACCCGGTGGCTTAAACTCACGCCGGGCACGTGTGCGTGTGTGCGTGCCCAAGATCCCAAGAGGACAATGGAGGAGAAGGGATTGCGACGTGACCATCCTCCCTGGGGGGCGATTTCTTGCTTTCTATCTCTCTGTCTCTCTCTGTTTGTCTGGCGAGCACACGCACCCTATAGGAAAAACCTTTTCCAAAAAGAAAGAAAGAAAGAAAAATATGACCAAGAAACTTAAGGTACTTTAAGAAGTTTAATAATTGCTTAATTATATGTCTGAATGATTAGTCAGATCATATCATATGCCTATACTTGAAATACAACCTGTAGCATTGAGCTAATAATGCAGGTAGGTTGCTTCTTTAATGTAGTTTATGATTTGTAAGCAGTGATGACTTGATAATTATATTCTTAAGCCAGCATTTAACTAATGTACTTAACTTCATCTGAAACACCGCTTGTACTTAATCAGTTTATCATCCTTGTGTTTGTGTGTATGTGTGTACCTGTGTATGTCTTACAGCTGTTATTTCACGAAATCAAGAAGGGCCAGGAGAAATGGGAAAAGCTGTGCTGATTCCTAAAGATGACCAGGAGAAAATGAAAGAGCTGTTTAAGATTAATCAATTTAACCTTATGGCCAGTGATTTGATTGCTCTTAACAGAAGTCTGCCAGATGTGAGATTGGAAGGGTAAGTTTTACATTTATTATATAATCTTTTTTATTAATAATCCCCATGTTTCAGAAGCTCAGAGCATCAGCTAACTCAGATTAAATTAATTCTAGAGATGCCTGGTTCTGAGTAACTATGACAC
>NW_006209169.1:113657-131438 GCF_000334495.1 Tupaia belangeri chinensis | reverse complement strand
AATTTATTGTGCACGCATAAACTGAAAAACAATCTATTTTCATCCCTGCCAGAGCAAAATGGGTTACTTGCTAAGGCGCTGAGGAATGCTGCCTAAAAGGGTTTTTCATGAGATGTTGTTTGCTTTGCTTTCTCTCTCAAATACAGAACAAACATTCCTAGATTATTTGCTTACCTGCATAGGAAGCACCATATGCTTTATTTTGAAAACAATGTGCTTTGCTAATCCAGCACTGAAATAGAAATGGCCCATATGTTTCTTTGACCCTTTAAAAATATTTATTATGAGTTCTAGCAATTTTTATGATTCTCTTTACAACTAGAAGGCTCATTTATCAGCACTGGAGGGAACATTCAGTTGAAAATAATACTGCATTAAAAATTATGTTAAAAATGTAAACTTTTCAACTTTTGGATGATTAACTAGAAGCTATGCACTAGATACTTCAATATATTTGAAATAGATATAATAAAAATTTGAATTCTTAGAGCCAACATTATCATCCGTTTTTAAAGAAAACTCTTGACATTCTCAAAATGCCCTGAGATTTCAAAAAAAAGTCTCCAGGGACCAGCAGTTAGCGTAATGGCTATGTCGCTGGACTCCCACGTGGTTGACCGCGGTTCGAGTCCCGGATCCGGTGGCTTAAACTCACACCGGGCACGTGTGTGTGCGTGCCCAAGATCCTGAGAGGAGAATGGAAGAGAAGGGATTGTGGCGTGGCCATCCCCCCTGGGGGGGGGGGGATTTCTCGTTTCTATCTCTCTGTCTGTCTGGTTAGCACATGCACCCTATAGCAAAAACCTCTTTAAAAAAAAAAAGTCTCCAGATTTACAAATACATATACTTCAGGAAACATTTCATTTAATATAAGTTGTTCTTCTGAGCAAATAATGTTTTTTTCTATACACAATAAAAATCACAACACAAACAAAGTTTGCCCCCTATAATGGGCTATAATATATTATTATGTGCTGATAGTAACATCATATTTATGAATTTTTATTTTTTTATTTTTCTTTTGGAGTTACTTCCAATAAGACCTAAACTCTGTTGAGCTGCTAGGGCTGGTAATTGTCAGAAAGTTCCCTTGGTAACTAAGTAACTGGTCCCTTATACTACTGTATGTTTTTAAATGTCTCAACGAAACAACAGATACTTAAATATTAGGGATAATTCTTGGTCCCCAGTATATGGTTAAACATGGAATATTAAAGTTGGACATTTCAAAATTATAATTCATTTTATGTATGTTCTGTACATATATGTGTAGGTTTGAATGTACACAAATATGCATTTTGTAAGATATATAAAACCCATTCTCCAAAATAATCTAGAGCATTTTAGATACTAAGTTTTAAATGTTCTAATGTTGCATTTATTACTCTTCTTTTTTAATTTTCCAGAGGGCACGTAAGCTTGCTAGAGAGAGATGGAAAATGGGAGTGGGAAAGTGAGAAAGCACCCTTTATAGGGAATGGTCACACCAAACCGCTTCATCTCTCCCTCCTTTCAGGGGTGTCAGGCACACATACCCGGTATGGTGTTCGAGGTGCTGAGTCTGAAACTTGAACCGTGTAGTCTACTGTTTGGAATCCCCTGCTTTAACCACCACACCATGAGCTGGTCAACATTTACTACTTTGTTTTATATGCATGGCATGAAAAAAAAAATGTAGTTATAGTACTCAGGTATTCAGGAAGGCTATGTGAAATACTATTTAAAGTTTTAAAAAGTTTTAACTTTCCACTATTAGAATATAAATAAATTAAATTTTACATCAGATCTGATATCATCAGTGTAAGAATTGCTTTAGTACAGAGCCAAAAAGAAAGAAAAAAGGGAGAAAAATCTTAAGTAACAGGCATTTAAAATATTTGAAGCCAATGGTATCCATTCTTTTAAGAATCATTTACCAGGTCTGCTGGTGGTGTGGCGGTTGAGGCACTGGACACCCATAGGGTCAGTCATCTGCTATTCAAGTCCTGGCCCTGGCAGCTTTCTTTCTTACTTTCCTTCTCTCTTTCTGTCTCTCTGTCTCTTCTGGTGAGCACATGTGTCCTATAGCAAGTTAAAAAAAAATAATTAAATAAAATTAAAATTAATACGAAAAAATTACAATATTACATATTTCAGTAATTAGAAGTATAAAAATAATTCAACATTTTTAAATGCAAGATTTAAATTGCTTAGCATTGGGGGCAGCAGATGGCATAGCAGTTGTGCCACTGGACTACCACATGGCTGGCCGTAGTTTGAGTCCTGGACCTGGTGGATTGCAAATCTAAGGGCGTGTGTGTGTACATGCCCAAGATCCCAGGAGAAAAACAGATGAGAAAGGACTATGGTGTGCCCATCCTCCCTAGGGGGTGATTCCTCACTTTCCCTCTCACTATCTGTCTCTCTCTGGTGTGTGCACACACCCTAAGGCAAAAACCTTTTAAAAAATTGCTTAGTATAAAAAGTACATTAAATGCCATATTTACTGTAGTTATTGCCTAAATTCTGAGATTTTTGCAAATGGTCTATACAATAATATCCAGCAATATAAATAATTTTAATTTTATTTTTTACATGGCATCCAGTGTAGTATATTTCTAAGAAAACAGAAATACCACCCAAACCTCCTGGAAAAATCACAATGTGTGCAGTTCACCAAGGACATTTGCAAGTCATCTTGAGTGACTCAATTGTATTACTGCCTGGGAAGAGCTAAGGTTGACAAACTCATCATGAGTCACACACTCAAACTGCTATTTAAAAGATGTAGAAATATGTCAATGCTCATTTTATTTAAAAATATTTTAAAATGATGTCATTAGCTATAGTTGAATTTTTGGATGGTTATATTTTAAAGTAAATATGGACACATTAAACTAATCACAATTATGACTAAAATGAATTGTATAAAGATGAGCAAAAGATAGAATTCCCAAATAATTAGTTAAAGGGCCAGGCAGTGGCACAGCAGTAATACAAGTGGATTCCCAAGGGAAAAATTTTGTGTTCACATCCTGGTACTTTCCCTGAGCTTACCTGTGATCCAGGCAGGTTGAGACTGGGGGTGGAACATGGTACAGAGACCATTCTGGGGTGACTGTCTCTCTCTCTCTCTCTTTCTCTCTTTTCTCCTAATTCATGGAAGAAGTAAAAAATATACTTAAAATAATAATTAGGTTTTTTTAAGTATAATTTGTTTTAGTGGAAAATGACTTGATACACAGAAAGTCTTTGAACCATCCAACACTAAATTTATTCAAATCTATAAGTATATTTTACCACACAATATCCTTAGACTATTTTGACTAAATTCATAAATTTGTCCAAACAGTTTAATGTTGTGTTTAGCCTTAGTACCAGTCTGCAAATATTTGAAGATGTGTTCAGAGGAATAAATCCAGGCAAATATCTCCTGTTATACTGGAGAACAGACGAGATAAAAATAGTTTTTCTTGGATACAATTGAGGTAAAACATCAGGACAAATTGGTGTTAAGTTGTAGAATGTCCATCCCTAACATTTAAATATTTAGTATTAATATACCTGTTTTTAAATATATGTAGCAAAGCAGTCTATATATAATTGTAAATTGTCATTGAGATATAAAATGATAATTAACACCAAAAAAAGTGCTTAGATATTTATGTGTAATTAAAGCTGGAGATACCAAAGTACTTACTTTATTCTAAAAGAACAAGGGTTACATTTGTTTGTTTCTAGAAAGTAAATTAATAGATGTCATTTTTTTTTTCACCTAAGATTCTTTTTAGTGTTGGACAAGATATATAGAGAGAAAAAGAATGAGAATTAGCAAACTAGGAAAACATATTAAAAGATATTAAACACATTACTTTACACATTTAAGATGCTAATATAGGCCAAGTACTTTTCTATGTGCTGTGAACAAAATGAAATCTCTGCTTTATGGAATTTGAAACAAATAAAGAACTAAAAATAATAAACTGCAGAGAAGAAAATAGTGAGGGGAAGCCTTTTTGAGAAACTTATATTTGAGTGAGTTGAATGTACTAGAATTAAGTGTTATAATTTCCTTTTACTAATACAGAATTGTTAATTAATTATTGGATGACTGAATCAGAAAATACTAAGAATGTAACTCTCTCATGGGCATGCAACAAGATTTCAAAAGTTTATGGAAAGATGGAATTAAAGTACAAGTTTACTTTGGTACAAAAAAGTTTTGAAATTTATGCATAGTGTTCTCATAATATACATTTTCCATCAACTTTTTAAAAGACCTCTCATATATTTAATAAAGATGCAAAAATAACTCTACAAACATTAAACAAATTCACATGTATATACATGTATATATAACATATATATGTTATTTTTTGAAAGCAATGTTTGAATTGTATTTCTATGAGACCAACAAAAATCACATTCTAGTTTGCTAAGGCATCTTGATAGTCAGTGTTATCAAATGCCTCTAGGCTTGCCTGAAAGTAGAGAAACCAGTGTTATATGCCTCTAGGCTCTCCTGAAAGTAGAGAAAACAGGACTCTGATCACAACCAATGGGTTTAGGATATGAAGCTATTGCATTACTTGCAGAATGATTAGGAGGAACAGAAAGCCAACTGTGGAGAGAGCTTTTTTCAGTAATATGGGGGAAAACATCTCTGGAGGAACAGAAAGCCAACAGTGGAGAGAGCTTTTCCAGTAATATGGGGAAAAACATCTCTAGATATAGAGCCAAAATACAGATTTACAAATTGGCTCTATGGTTTATTGTTGCACCTTGGACAAGCCAATTTTCTAAGTCCCAGTTCCTTTTCACTAATTAAACTCACTAATCAATGACTCAATGAACCAACAAATGTCTATTGTTTATATAAAACAGATTTAACCTTCAGAATAAAAACTCGATGCATCAGACCCTAACTCTGAGAAGTATAAGGAATATATTTACACAAAAAAACTACGATATTATGTGAACATACCTGTACTTGAATAAACAACAAAGTAAGAATAGAGTACCCTGGGACCCACAGATGGCATAACGGTTACACATTGGACTCCCACATAATCAACTGCGGTTCATGTCCTGGACCCAGTGGCTTAAACCTCACACCAGGTGCATGTATGTGCATGCCCACAATCCCAAGAGGAGAATGAAGAAGGGACTGTGGCATGGCCATCCCTCCTGGGGAGGTGATTGCTCGCTTTCTGTCTCTGTTTCTCTCCATCTCTCCAGTGAATGCACAAACCATACAGCAAAAATCTCTCTTATAAAAAAAAAAAAAGAAAGAAAAAGAATAGAGTACCCCGAGTTTTTAGTGAAATGTATGTATATAAAATATTTTCAACTCTATAAATACTATATTATCAGTCTGTGGAATTCTCCTGTACCCTCTAACTTCTTTTGGGAATTAAGGGAAATTAAGCAATTGGCTTCTCCTTTTACTGTTTGCAATTCTTTTTGAATAAGTTAACAAAATATTGGGCGAATATTTATAAAAAAGCTACAGGCAATTAAAACAAAATGCTGAGGCTATTTTTTTTAGCATTTTCTTGTACTCAGAGATTTAATAGCACTTCAAGTACTGGGATTGAGTTATTTGAAGGTTATAATGCAGCTGGCATTTAAATAAATTTCATCAGAAAAAGATGAGGAAATAGGAAATGTATTTCATCTATTTATATCCTAGACCAAATAACTGCTTCTTACGTATGCACACTTGCAAGCCGATAAAGAGAAAAAAGACTTTAGCAGTCTTGCATTATTAGTGGAAGAGGAGCAATAGAATACAAATTTTGAAAAAGTTGCTCTCAAAGGACAAAGAGTTTATTTACGATGCAGTATAGAAATAAACCATAGTATATATTTATAGTATACATATTTCTGTGCTCAGTCTCATAAGAGTATCTGTCCATTTATACAGATCGCCTTTGCCATAAATTAAAATATGGTAAGTAACATTGATTTTACAAAGGAGAAATAGAAAATGAGAATATTAATTGGATTTCTGTTCTTTGTTCCACATCTTTTCTTTTTAATTTCAGAATTACTATAATTTTCATATGCTTGCAAAAGAATCTTGCCTGTGAAGGTAGTTATTTCTGTAATACTTTGATTTATGTAATATACTCAGAATATAGAATTAATTTCAACAGCTAAATTAAAACTGGTGTGTGAGAATGTCTGTATGTACTTGAAGATGGGAGAATATTATTATTGTCTTTGTGGTCATAATTCTCTTAGACTGTAACTTTCAATTCAAATAAGAAAGTAGAGTAAAACATGTCTAGACACTTTCTCGGGGACACATTTATGTACCATATAGCCAGAAAGCATGCTGCATACATCTATTTATGCTTGAACTACTCCTCCATAGCCTCTCTCTCTCTCTCTCTCTCTCTCTCTCCCTACTATTGCTTTGAACCTTCTTTTAATTGTGGACTATTGCTTTGAACCTTCTTTTAGCTGTAATAAAATATACACAACATGAAATTCCTCATCTTAACTGTTTTTAAGTGCATAGTTTATTAGTGTTAAGTGATCAAGGGGATTAGAACATGATACCCAAAATTACACAACTCTAGCAAAAACATTATTTTAAGCTGAAGGTAATTGAGAAACAACAGAAATGGGAAAAGCTCTCTGCCTGCCCCCATATACCTAAAAGCAAGGCATACATTTTATTTGTAAAGATATCCTCCTCTCTCATACCAAAGAAAGAACCTTTATCATCAGAGACAGTGACGTGCCAAAATGAGCCTGAATAATCTAAGCCTCACTAAATATCTCTTGTCTTCCCCCATACATTTGCTTTCTGACAGTTTACTGTTCTTAGAAGCTCAAACCCCTTTTCCTTTGTCTTATTGCTTTTTTATAGTGCATCATTATCTGTTAAAATGGATTGTAACCCATCGTGTTTAATTTCCTTCTTTGGGTCTTCACTTCTTTTCAGTCAAGAATACCATGCACATAAAACTAAATTTTTAATATTTTCAAATAAAATTTCTATGCCTTTTCTGCTGCTAATCTTTTGTCAGTTTAATTCACAGATCCCAGCTACTGAATCTGAGAGGGTAGGCATGTTTTTGGTGTCTTTTGTTTGTTTGTTTATTTTCCTCTCCACAAATGTATCCTCACATTGTTGTACAGTCAACATCCAAGATTTATTTCATCTTGCAAACCTGAAACACTATCCCTATTAAATAACAACTGTGTATTTACCTCTTCTGTAGCTCTGGGCAATCACCATTCTACTTGTTTCTCATATTTGACTATTCTAGGTACCACACACATAAGTAGAATTACATGGTGTTTGTCTTTTTGTAAGTAACGTGTCTCACTTAACATAATGTCTTCATTTGTGTTGAGGAATGAATCAAAATTTCCTAATAATTTTTAGATCTGAATGGTATTCTGTTCTATGCATATACTACATTTTGTTTATCCATTCTGCTGATGGTAATTTGGATTCCTTCCACATTTGGCTATTATAATGCTACTATAAATATGGGTATATTCATATCTGTTTTCGAGATCCTGTTTTCTATTTTTCAATTTTTTGAGGTATAGACATAGAATTAGAATTGCTAGATCAGAAAATAATTCCTTTTTTTTTTTCCTTCAGAAAACATCACACTGTTTTCCATAATGGCTGCACTGTTTTGCATTCCAGTACACAAGGAATCCTTACCAATCATTTTGACTGTAGCAATTCTAATAGGTGTGAAGTAGTATCTTGTAGTTTTGATTTGCATTTTATTAATAATTAGTGATGTTCAACATTTTTTGATTTGCATTTTATTAATAATTAGTGATATGCAACAGTTTTTCATATATTTGTGAACATTTGTATATCATCTTTGGAAAAATGCCTATTCAAATACTTCACCTACTACCAAAGCAGGTCATTATTTCTTTGTTGTTGAATTTTAGTTGTTCTTTATGTATTCTGGATATTAATCCTTTATCGGATATGTAGTTTTCAAATGTATTCTCCCATTCTGCATGTTGCCTTTTCATTCTGTTGATTATATCCTTTAATGCATAGCAGTCTTAAGCTTAGATGTTGTCTAATGTCTTGAAGTCTTTGTCTATGTTTACTTCTATGAGTTTATAGTTTTATTTATTACATTTGAGTATTTTATCTATTTCTAGTATGTTTGTGTATATGGAGTATTGTAAGGGTCCAACATAATTCTTTTGTATGTGAATATACATTTTTATCAACACCATTTATTGAAAAAAACTGTTTTCTTCAGACCAGCATGTCTCGTGGTGGTTGAGGTTCTGGACTCCCATACAGTGGACTGTGGTTTGAGTCTTGGACATAGTAGCATGGGACTCCCACCAAGTATATGTGTGTGCTTGCCCAAAACCCCAAGAGAAGAATGAGGGAGAAGGGACTGTGGTGTGTCTGTCCCTCTGGGGGTGTGGTGGTGGTCTCTTGCTTCTCATCTCTCTGGCAAGTGCTCATGCCCTATAGCAAAAATCTCTCTTAAGAAAACACACACACACACACACACACACACAAAAGACAAAACAAACAACTGTTTTCTCTTCATTTTGCAGTCTTGGTACTTTGCCAAAATCTTTCTAGTGTACATGCCAGAGCTTATTTCTGGGCTCTCTCTTTTGTCCCATTGGCCTATATGTATATTTTTATGCTAGTGCCAGACTGTTTTTATTGTTTCTAGTGAGTTTTGAAATCAGGAATATAACACGTTCTACTTTCTTCCTTGAACATTTTCTAAGGATGATGCTTTTTTCAATAGTAGAATATTTGATTTCCGGTTTTAATTCAGAATTTCATGTTCTATAAAATGAAGGTCCTTAGTTATTTTGTATTTTTAGGATTTTATAATATCTGTGTATTAATTAAAATAAAGAAATACCGTCTTCCATTCAGAATGGAATGTGTGAAAATCTATTACCTGGCAGTGTGAATTTGGAAGTGCTATTGTGTGGAGCCAAGTGAAGGACTGCTTTCTAAGAGGCTGACATCTAAGATGAGAGAGAAATAGTTTCTGGTATGAAGGAAGGTATGGATGAGAAGCCAGTTCTGGGTAGAGCAGGAATAATGAAGCTATGATAAAAACATGGATACTAAGTAAACTTAGGTATGTATCTGGCTATTACTTCATTTAAACTTTTGAGAATTTAGATATTCAAGTTGAACAAATAACTTTTGTTTCACAAATTCTAATTGAAAAGCAGAGAATTTAATTTTTATTTTATAAGTTGACCATGACAACATTATTTTATTTATATTTATTTTACCTGATTTATTTAGAACTGTTTAAAAATTTTCCCTGTTATTAAGTCTGTTAATGTTTTCTTGTATTTTGAATATTTTGTTTTCTATATTTTGATTCTATGTGATTTTGGACCAATATTTTTATTTATTTAAACTTTATTAAATATCAGAGTTCATGTCAGTAAAATGTAACAGATTTTGTTATAAGAAAGTGAAGAAAACCTTAAGAAAGAAAAAGGAAAAGTCATGTGTGGATAAAGGAAGAATGAAGAAAGGTGACAAATTTAAGACAGAATGTATATGACACTTTGTGAGAAAAAAAAAAAAACTAAAAAGTAGAGTTGTAGCTAGCCATTCTGGTTCATAGGCCTAAAAAAGATGATAAAGGATTTTTAAAACAGTATCTCTGCTTTTATTTAAACATGCTGTGATAGGAAAATAGGAGGTTGCATGTTGTAAAGATTTAGGAAAGAGATATTCCCGCAGCATTATACAAAATGTAGACATAGGAGAAGCTTGAATTTAGCAAGATTTTCTATTGGCTATAATATTAACATACACATGATTAGATAAGGAACTTTTTAAAAGATAGTTGCCTTAGAAACATAAAGCAATGTACAGGAATAAGTTAAAATGAAGGGAAAAAATAAACACCAAATTCAAAATAGCTACAGGAAAGATGAACATGTGATTACATTTTAACTGTATGTAGTGTGTGTGTGTGTGTGTGTGTGTGTGTGTGTGTGTGTATGAGGCTTGAAGCAAACAAAGAGAAAGAAAAAGAAATGTAAGTAGAGATGATCCCAAGTACCTCTAAAGTGACATCCGAGAATTCGTAGCTCACTGGATACAAAAGCAAAGAAAACAGAGGCACAGAATATCACCCTTATGTTTCTAGTTTGTGTAACTAGATTCGTGGTGTTGCTAACTGAATGTTTATGTCTGTATGATCACATGCACAGAGAGACACATATTAAATACCACTCTTAACCTAGGTAATGAAATTCATTCCACACATGAGGACCTTAGGAAACCCAAAGTATAATTGTTATCTTTACAAGCAAAGCTTTTGCCAGTACATGACAATTATAATAATTTTCAAATTGAAAGAAAAAGATGTATAATAGATATAAAAAAACTAATTAATATTCTCATTTTCTATTTCTTCTTTCTGAAATTCGTGCTGCATTTATCTGTATAATTTTAAGATAATTGTATGAAAAATTAACTTTACATATTTTGAGATTCTAATATTTCTAAAATTGACCCTTTGCAAAGTTGTCTTTGTGATTAAAATATGTAACTTTTTACTCGACACATGAAAGAAAATCTAATTTAAATGGTAAAGATGGCTTCTTGCAGATTGATTCAACCAAAGAAGTCATATAGTTCTGCTATTGAATTTTATGTGCAAGGAATATTTGACTTCTCTATAAAATTCTTCCTCGCAGTTTCTTGCCAGGGACAGATGTTTTCTTTGCATATATCAGTATCTTAAGGGAAAGTTAAATTTTTCTAATGCCTACTCATAAAGTTTTTTTTTTTGCTGAGGAAGAATTTTATTTGATAGTCAAATAGTTTAACCAATAGTAGTAAGAAATAAGTTTACAGACATGGGAGATGGCAAGTACCTAAAAATTCGCATTGTATATCATGATTAATATTCTCGTAAAGTTGCAAAGTCTCCCTGTAGAAGTCAGTACACTTTTGGAATGATAATTACTCTGTATAAATGAGAAAATTTGTATCTTAGCTTTGTATCCTGATTTTGAATATTTTTCTTTCTTTCTTTTTTGGAGAGGGTTTTGCTATAGGGTGTATGCACTAGCCAGAAAGAGAAGAGATAGAAAGCAAGAACTCCCCTCCCCAGGTTGGATGGCCATGCCACAATCCCTTCTCCATTCTCCTCTCAGGATCTTGGGCACACACGCACACACGCCTGGTGTGAGTTTAAGCTGCTGGGTCCGGGACTTGAACTGCGATCAACTACATGGGAGTCCAATGACATAATCATTATGCCATCTGCTGGTCCCCAATATTTAGTATTTTAATATTGCTTTGTAATTTCATCATATTAAAACATACTGAAAACAATGTCAAAAATATGTTCATTTCATTTTGCATATTCCAATTTCAATTTGAAATGAATGGAATTTATGTAGTGTTTATAATTTTAGGATAAATATATGTGTACAGATATATTTATTTATTTATTTATTTTGGAGAGGTTTTTGCTATAGGGCGTGTGCGTTCGCCAGACAGACAGAGACAACAGACAGAAAGCGAGAAATCACCGCCCAGGGGGGATGGTCATGCCATAATCCCTTCTCCTCCCTTCTCCTCTCGGGATCTTGGGCACGCACGCACACACGCCCAGCATGAGTTTTAAGCCACCAAGTCCAGGACAAGAACCGCGGTCGACTACATGGGAGTCCAGCGACATAGCCATTACGCTAACTGCTGGTCCCCAGATATATTTCTTCTGTACATATTAAGTATTTTATTTATAGCCTTATTTTTATTTTTCCCCTGAGGAAAGGAATTATTTCTATTTCTTTTATGTCTTTTTCATTTTTTATAATGATACAGTATAAATAAATATAGAGACATTTTCACTAAATGTCATAGCAGTCTGGTTATACTTAATGAGATAGTAAATTTTATAAGATATTCTGTCTTCAAATCCAAATGGAAAGATCCAGTATAATATAATTATTTCATCATAATACTATGTAAGATAATGTTGAATTTTACAACATAAATTATTAAGCAAAATTCAGATTTTGTCCAGTATCTCTTTTCTGACCAGATTTTGTGAGTAATGTAAAAGCACGTGTAGCACCCAGCTCCTGTCATAAATAAGTTTACATAGGGTGATAATTAGGGAGAAAATATTTTCCCCTTGAAACAATTTAAACACATGAATTAATAAATTCTCTGATAATGGTTAATGGACCTTATAGTCAATGTGTATTGAGATTTCACTATATATTAGGCATATATAAAGGAAGTTAGCTGCAGTTCTCATGGAATTTTCAATAAAAGCCCCATAAATTTATCAGTATATCCTATATTTTACTGTGTTTCTTTTAAAGATTAGGAAACATACTCATAAGTGTTAAGGAACTTCCCCAAGTTCATGCTATCATTTTTATTCAGCTAGTCTCATTCCGAATATGTGGACATAACCATTAAAAAACACCAAAAAAAAACAAAACAAAACAAAAAAAACCACGCATAAGAGTGTGAGACAAGATAGAGAGTTACATTACAAGGAAACTTCAAAATGCTCATGGAAAAATGGAATTAAAGTATATTTTATTTTGCTGTGAAAAAAAATTGAAATTCATACATAGTTTTTTTGACTATTTGTTTCCATGACCTTTTAGAAGACCCCTCATACTAAGAGCATATAGAATCCATGAAGCACAGGTTAGCCCTTGAATAATAGAAAGGACTTTTATAAACATGAGGTGGAACACCAAGAGTCCAACTGCAACAAAGACCATGAGGAGGTGCACACGACAGAATTATATAGGGTGTAGAAGAGTGATCTGATATAATAGTGAGCTGATTCATAGTCATGCTGTCCTGTCTTACCTTAAATCCTTAATTATCTTCAAGTAAGCCCTAAAATTCTGTCCTTCAATGTTATAATATTTCTCATGTCTATTCACTTTTGTTTGTTATAGAGTAGTTTATCATTAGAGTGATCTGATATAATAGTGAGCTGATTCATAGTCATGCTGTCCTGTCTTACCTTAAATCCTTAGTTATCTTCAAGTAAGCCCTAAAATTCTGTCCTTCAATGTTATAATATTTCTCATGTCTATTCACTTTTGTTATACAGTAGTATTTTATCATTTCAGCACTTCCATCGCACTATGATAACTCTTCTCCAATTTTCACTCCCAACCAATGACCTTACTTTCTGTTTAATTGTGAAAGACAGAGGCAGACATGGCTGCATTGCAATAGGCAACGTGGTACTGCTGTGCAATACTGGAGCTACAAGGGAGGCCTTGGGTTGGTATCCTGAATCAACCTTAATATGCCTGGCATACTTGAGGCCGCACCTGTCATTCCGGCTGGCTAGGAGGTTGGAGAAAGTAGCATGATATGTCAGGGCCCTTTTGAGGTTGCCTTCCTCTCACTCTGTGTCTCATTCTCTCCTCCATGAAATAAATAATTAAAACAAGGGAAGAGAAAAATGAAAGCAAATTGAAGAAAACCTCCATTAGTCTGTATATTTTGCATTTTCTCTATACTGTATCTTCTCTCCTTTTAGTATAAATCCATTATCTATGTTTCTGCTTATGACCAACCCATCCACTTGTTGCCATCTCTTCTTAAGGACTCCAGAATATTGTTTCAACAATTCTTCCCAGGTCTTGAATCAGTTCTTTTCTGTCTGTTGGTTTATCTTTCATGGGAATGCAAACATAATGCTTCTCTAGACAGCACTGCTCACATGTATTTCCATTTCTCTTCTTTTCATGTTCAAAAATGTTCTTGAAGAGTTGTCCATACCCACTGTCTTGAACTATTTCCCTCATGCCATTTAACTTTTATCTCCATAATCCCAGCAATTGCTCTTGCCAAGGTTACTAATGATCCTTATCAGTTCAGTTCTCACTCCACTTATTTTTTTGACCTACTAGAATAATTTGATACAGCTGATTGTGATCTTCTTTTTGAAAACAAATTAGATCTGCCTTTGATATTACTCTGGAATTGTGTTTCTAAACATAAATACCTGATATTAGTGATTTATAAAGAATAGAGATTTATTTGGCTCACAATAATGGCCCCAAGAAAGTCCAAAGGCATGGGCTGACGTAAGGCTGGCCTTTAGTGCTACATCACAGTACAGCTGACAAAAACAAAGGGCTTCCTCTTTTCTCAGGTACTTGCAAAGAGAGGAGACAGAATTCCCCACTTCCTTTCCTATACCCTCAGGCAACTGGATGGTGCCCTTCCTTTAGATACCACCAATTAAAGATCTCACCATCTCCTAAAGCCACTACACTGTGGAACAAGCTTACAGAAAATAGAACTTTAGGGGACAAACCATTATTCAAACTATACCATTCTATCCACAACTCCCAAGGTTCATGTCTTTCTCACAAATAAGGTATAATCATCCCATTTCACTCTTTTCAAAAGTCTTGTCATAGCATTAGTCTTTAAAAATGAGAAAACATGTGAGCCACTTTCCAGATAAAATGGTGAGATAAGCATAGAAGAGAAATTCCCATACCACAAGAAGAAAGGATTTACAGGTCTCAAACAAGGCCAGAATCCAAGAGGTTAGATGTTAAGTCTTAAAGCTTGGGATTAATCTCCTTTGACTCCATGTTCCACACTCCCAGGTGAGGATTGGGCCTTGAGAGCCCTGAGAAGCCTTATTCCCATGTCTATGCTGGTCACAGCCTATGTGGTTCAGCTAAGTATGGCTCTGGTGTGTGTTCTCTGCTTTAACATCACATTTCTGCTTGGTACTGCCTTACTGGGAGTTCTCTATGGCTTTACCCTTGTGCAAGTCTTTGCCTGAGCTACCAAGCTTTTGACTATATCCTTTGAAATCTAAGTAGAGGCTGACATGCCTCCACAGCTTTTGTGCCCTACATAGCTATACAATTAGCACCATGTGTACCCTCACATGAACACAAACGTTGCTGATCCCACCACTACCAAAGCCTATAGTCCGAATCCTTTGGAACAAGGTGTTGAGCTGCACCTACGACTACTTAAGCCACGTGAAGAAAACTGGGTACTCTGCTGGGCTGCAGGGAATACAGAATGTGCATCTTGTACAGAGACAGAGAAAGAAGAGTACGAAAGCAACCCCAATGGGTAATAATGACGCTCTTCTCTTCTATCTCTTTCTCCTGTTCAGATTTTGGGTGTGCATGCACACACACCTGGCATGTTTCTGCAAGCCATGGAGTCTGAGACTTGAACTTGAGGGTTGGCCATATACGATCTGGCTACCTTAACCACCCAACCACAGAGCCAATTGTAGGGATTTTGCCCTTACTATTCCCTTTGCTTGGGATGTTTTCTCCCTGCGTATTTACAAGGCTTGATCCATTATCTCCAGTGAGATCTTTCTTTAGAAAATAATAAAAATTAATTATTAAATTTTATTAATTATTATTATTATTATTTTAATTTGTTACAAGGCTTGTGCACTTACTGGAGATGAGAGCAAGCTACCAGGTCTGGAACTTGAACTATGGTTGGCCACTTTAATCACCATGAAACCTGTTGGCTCCTCCAGGGAGGACTTTACTCAAATACCAGTCCTCCAAAGTCTTCTCTGCCACATAATATAAAATTCCACTCACTCATGACCTTTTCTACCTTCTTTCTCAGCTTTGTTATTTTTTTGTTTGTTTTATAATACTGACTATCTAATGTAATGCAAATTTTACTTACTTATCAACTACATTATCTGTTTTCCCCACTAGAACATAAGTCCATTGAATACAGAGATCTTACTATGTTTTATTCACTGTTCTATCTTCCATTCTTAGATTTTCTGATATGTGAGGAACACTCAGTAAATACTTGTTGAATCAATTTATGAATTAAAAAATACATACATATATATATATTCTCATAGTTTATAGAGAATGTGACAAGCAGACAAGCTTTATTTTGATTTTGTAATCAAAAGAGAGATTCTGTACAGAGATTTTCAGAGGGATACTGACATGATGAAATAGGTATAGACCTATACTAGGACTAAGTTAGCATTTTTGTCATCTTTTTTTCTAGCAGGTCAGTGTACCCTGGAGCAGAATAAGAAAAAATATAAATTAGAAGTAGTTCTCTGGCAAGGAATACTACAGTGTGCTCTAGAAAAGATCAGAGAAAAAATGAAGCAGTTGGGATTTAGTGATAGCTAAGAAAGGACTAACAAATTGTTTACAATTAAAAACAGAAGTCTTTTCTTTTTAGCTTCCAGTTATCGAGTAATTATTGGGTGCCTGTCAGTATGAACAGATTTTTTGTTCTCCGCAATCCTGTAGTTAGGCTCAAACACTGACATTATTCCCATTGTACAACTAAGGAAACGAAGGGGAAGAGGTATGTTTTTGTTTGGACTGAACTATTGGAACTTCCTTCCTCCCAAAATTCTTCCTGCCAGATTTTCTTTTACAGGCTTAGGATAATTTATTTGGCTGTTTTTTTTTTTTTTTTTAAGTCTCATGTTTAGATCTTAAATGGCATAGTTTTTGGATAATATTAATTGGCCATCATACTCTTGAATGTGGCATACATCCATATTTTCTTTTTTAGTTAAGAACATTCTGGAAACTTCTTCATTGTGAAATTTCCAATCCAGAACGATGACTTTCAGCTGATTTCTTTCAATAACCTTTAATCTCTGCTTCAGACAAATGTATCACCACATAAGGACTTGTATCTGGGCCTCTCTTGCTTACTAGGCATATAAAATAGAGCCCCATCCAGAGGCCTGAGCTCAGCTCCCTGCTACCATGTTCGTTTGTCCTTAGGAACTCAAGGATCTTTGCTGCACCAAATTTGAAAGTGCATTTCTCCAATCACTGACTTCTTTTCCCCACTCAGCCTTTACAGTCTCTTCTAGGATGCTTCCTACCCTCACATCTCCAAAAGCTAAGGAAACCAAGTCTCAGTATTTTCTTATTATATTCTATTATGGCCTCCAAAACATCATTTCAGGTTATAATTTCATAGGCATTAAACATCTATGCAAGAAAGAGATGTTGATGTCTTAAAAGCAATTACAATCTCGAAAATAGTGGGATCCCACTACTTGGCTTGAAGGATAAGAAGACCTTTTTTCACTGCCCCAGAAGGAAAAGTCACCACATGCCCAATGTCTTTAAGTTCTCTTACTTCACTGAACTTCTATTCAAATTCCTGATGTTCTCATATAGAGGTGGAGGTCAGTAATAGACATTCACAGATACAATATCAGTTCTGCTGTCTTTCCAACAACTTCTTTTAGAACTTAGGTACTTTCTATTAGCTAGCATTCAGTCTTCAGACTTACTAAAGTTCCGAGGAAATGTATTTTTTGGTCCCTTTGTATTTACCTCCATTTATCTGTATTAACATAGTACACAAGTTGCAAAGGCAGGACGTAAGCGATATTCTCTGACTCCAAATTTTCAGTTTTCCTGATGCCCCTTACTTTAGTTCCTCAAGAGAGTAAAGGACACCAAAATATGCATTCAATGAAGGAGAAATGCTTGCAATTCTGGGATCATAAAATGTGAGCATAAATATCTATGAAATGCTGCAGCATGCTTAGTTTGATAAATGTATACTCAGGGTCCAATGAATGTGTCCTACATTATTAATGAGTATTCAACTACAGTGGATATTTTTTCATTTAGGGATATAAAACTTCATCCCTAATGCATCCAGATGATTGAAGTAGACACTGGAGAAGAAAGGAAAAATGTGAGTCCCTCAATGGGATCATTTTAAGGAGACCAGAATTGACATGCTTTGTGATAGGAGTGGAGACAAGAAGGAGAAGCAGGAAT
>NW_006209169.1:112210-113577 GCF_000334495.1 Tupaia belangeri chinensis | reverse complement strand
GAATGATTAAGTGGGAGGCTGAGGCAGATGGTATGGACTTCAGGTAAAAAAGCCCAGAGTGCAGTGTATAAATAATGATGAGAGGGGCTTTGAGGAGTATTCTAGCCTGTTCTGTTTATCGTGACAGAAATGCCTGAGTTTGGGCATTTATGAGAAAGTTTAACTCATGGGTTTGGAGGCTGTGAAGGTCAAGATCATGGTGTTGGTGCCTGGTGAAGGTTTTCTGGATACATCATGGCAGAGGACAGGAGTTCACGTGTCTTTGTCTGGTGTATGCATGTCTGTATAAGCCCATGACTGTGCCATTGTGAGCTCCCCAACCTGATACATGACAATTCCCAAAGGCTCCACCTTTTGACATCAAAATAAAATGAAATCTTCTCTTTCTCAACATTAGTACAATGGCTCACCAAATTTTAACACATGAATTATGGGGGCACATTCAAACCACAGCAGAGAATAAGGGAAAAATGGACAATTCTTATGCAATATGAGGAGAGTATAGGATGAGATGAAACCTTTAAATCTTTAAAATCTTTGATAATAAAAATGATGTAGGGGAACCAGCAGTTAGCGTAATGGCTATGTCGCTGAATTCCCACGTAGTCAACCGTGGTTTGCGTCCTGGACCCGGTGGCTTAGAACTCACGCCAGGAGCATGTGCGTGTGTGCCCAAGATCCCGAGAGGAGAATGGGGGGGATAAGGGATTGCGGCGTGACCACCCCTCTGGGGGGTGATTTCTTGCTTTCTTTCTCTCTGTCTCTCTCTGTCTGTCTGGCGAGCGCATGCGCCCTATAGTGAAAAACCTCTCAAAAAAAAAAAATGATGTAGTAAAAATAACACTTGGAAACACACATTTTCAGTATGTTTGTTTTAACTTCTCATTTTAACTAAGAGGATCGGGTTATAGAAAAACTATGATTATCAACATAACCGAGTCTAGTATAGTTTTTTTCCCCCATTTTAAGAAATGCGTTGTGGGGGACCAGCAGTTAACGTAATGGCTATGTTGCTCTCCCACGTAGTCAACTGTGGTTCGAGTCCTGGACCTGGTGGCTTAAACTCATGCCGGGCACATGTGTGTGCATGCCCAAGATCCCGAGAGGAGAATCAAGGAGAAGGGATTGTGGCATGGTCATCCCCACTAGGGGGTGATTTCCCACTTTCTGTCTCTCTGTCTTTGTCTGTCTGGCAAGCGCACGTGCCCTATAGCGAAAACCTCTCCAAAAAAAAAAAAAAGGAAATGTGTTGTGGTTGTCCATCCTAACATAAATAACCTGTATCAGAAACAAACAACAACAAAATAACTAGAATAAGAAAAATTGTCACAACACTATTCTTTAATTAAAAAATATATATATATATA
>NW_006209169.1:79343-112194 GCF_000334495.1 Tupaia belangeri chinensis | reverse complement strand
GAAGAATCACCAGTATACATATGAAGGGAAATGTCTTTTTAACTGTTAAATTTTGATGTCATGCACAATTCCAAAATAACATACTGTAAAACTTTTAAAAAGACATTTAGTGTCTTTCATAAACAGGTTTGGTCATTTGCGAGTCAATTCAGCTGTGAATGATTTTAACAGAAGTAAATTGCTTCAACTGTGTGCTTAATAGACTGTGTCACAAAACAGCAGCACAGAACGCAGAAGACTGAAAGACATGAGGTATACATAAGGTTGGTGGACACGTGTTAGACATGGCCTGAGTGTGGTAGATGCAGTCTAGGAAAAGTTGGCTGGGACTACATAACTGCTATGCTTTCCTATTTGTTTTTAAAGATACAGGGATTTGGGGCCAGCAGATGGCATGGTGGCTAAATGCTGGACATTTACACATGGTCGACCATAGTTTGAGTCCCAGACCTGGTAGCTTGTTTTCTCACTTTCCCTCTCTCTCTCTCTCTCTCTCTCTCTCTATCTATCTCTCTATCTCTCTCTGGTCAAATTAAAATAAACGAATAAATAAATAATTATTTTTAAAAAGATATAGGGATTTGACAGAGATAGTGGCTTCTTATAAAGTATATTAATTTATTTTTTATATATGTACTAAAATTTGTATTTTACAAAAAATATGATTAGATAAAACGATAGAACTAAGTACGAGTGTTCTGATCTTCATTGTGTATAAAAATTGCAACCGAAAAAACACTTGGAGATTGTTGTTAGTTTAATTGCCATGAAATCGTAATGATAGAAATGTTAGTTTAGTGCCACCTTTAAACATATGAATGAAATTTCAAACTTTATTTATAGGAACACTTATATACAATTATCATGACCGTTATTACTACTTATATTACATACTCACATGTCTTCTGACATTCAGTAATCACAATGTCAGGTGAGTTAAGATCATAATCATTACCTACAGATGAGGTAACAGAAGTCCAGAGATGTTATCTGAGTTTTTCAAAGTCACTTGTTAAAAAGGACAAAAGACTGTCCCAATCTACATTCTTTGAATGCTTGAGTATCCTGCTATTCACTGCTCTGCCTTTGTTCAATTGACACCTAGGCTGTGTCAACTGTGTGAACATTGGGGTGATTTCCAGTTGACGTGCAGTAGCGGGAGTGTGTATGTATCCATCCATTTCTTTAGTTTAATCAGGGTCTCATCTGTACAGTTGCAACTCTGAAGGTATCATTGGAACTGGAATAGTGAATACAGAAGGATATCCTAAGAATTAAAATAATAAGAGGAGCTAGTTAGTGGAAATGGTGCAGGTTAAGTAGGGACACATAGAAAAATACCTGTTTTAAACTGGATTCTTTTATTTATTCAGTTTTTTTTTTTTCTTCTTTTTTTGGTGAGGATTTTGCTATAGGGCACATGCACTCACCAGAAAGACAGAGAGAGACAAAGAGACAGACTGAGAGAAATCACACCCACCCCAGGGGGGATGGCCACACCACAATCCCCTCTCCTCCGTTCTCCTCTCGGATCTTGGGCACACATGCACACACATCCAGCGTGAGTTTAAGCCACCAGGTCTGGGACTCGAACCACAGTGGACTACATGGAAATCCAGCGACATAGTCATTACGGCAACTGCTGGTCCCATATTTACTCAGTTTTTAATAACATTGGACAAGACTTCAGGATAACATTAAAAAATATATATTCTCCTCTCTCAGGCCAGCTCAGTAGCATAGTAGTAACATACATGTCAAGCAAAGCTGGATCTACATGGAAGATCAGGGGTTCAGTTCCCTGATGAACTTGTACATGCAAAGCATGCATGCTCCTGCTCCTGTCTAGCTGGTCCTGGGGGAGAGGGAGAAGTGTTATGTGAGACCTCATCAAAGGTGCTTTTCTCTAGCTAACTCTATCTCTATCTCCCTGTCTGTCATTCTCATGAAAGAAGTAAATAGTTTTACAAAACATTCTTCTCCGGCATAAGCTAACTAGGTCCCTTGCTTCACACCAATTATATTCTATAGGTCTTGGTTTCTTATATACAAAATAAAAGTATTGACCTTTATATTATCTAAGTTGGTTTTTTTCCCCCCTCAAACTCTAAGATGACTTTTTAAAATGAAGATAAGTCTGCCTGATGGAGATCACTGGGCCACGTGGATGCCAGACAGTGTCGGCCGTAGTGGTATACTGAATTGCATAGTAGGTATCCATGAGAGCATAGTAGAGGCATCATATCAAATTGTTCTAATGTCCCAGCATATAAGGCAGAAAAAAATGGCATCAAATCAGTAATGGAAGAACCAGTAGATGGCGGAGCAGTTGTGTCACTGGACGCCCACTTAGTCGACCCCAGTTTGAGTCTCAGACCCGGTGGCAGGTGCCTGTGTGGCCAAGATCCTGAGAGGAGAACAGAAGAGAAGGGACTGTGGCCTGTCATCCCCCCAAGGGGTGATTGACTATGTGGGAGTCCAGTGACATCACCTTTAGGCCATCTGCTGGTCCCAAAGCAAATTTAACTATACAGGTAATTTACCATAAAAATAGTCTAAGAGATGATCTTAAATATAACTAAGATATACATAGATCATGTATAATATCCAATTCCCTGTTACATTAAGTTATTTAAGATTTGGAGTTATATCTTAAGTACTTAAAACACATTATTTTTTTCATAGTTGAATAGCTATAACTCAACAATTAGAAATTATTTTTTACTGGGACCAGCAAATGGCACAGCAGTTACGTCACTGGACTCCCACATAGTGGACTGTGGCTTGAGTCCTGATCCTGGCGGCTTAAGACACGCCGGGCACATGTGCTTACTTGCCCAAAATTCCAAGGGGAGAATGGAGAAGAAGGGATTGTGGTGTGGCCATCTACCCTGAGGAGTAATTTCTTGCTTCCTATCTCTCTCTGTCTCTCTCTGTCTGGTGAGCACATGCACCCGATAGCAGAAATCTCTCAAGAAAAGTAAATAATCATAAGATTTTTGGTTTTTTTATCTAAAGAAATTGTCATATGATAACTGCCATTCATGAAAGCTATTATTGGTTCATTAAAAACACAATAAAAACCCACTTACATTTGATTTTTAGGAAAATAATATGCAGAGTTGAGTTCAGAAGAAACTTTATTGACTAAAAAAACGTTTTTAGTTAAAAGAATTGCTCAATTATCTATTCAAAAGATTTAATATTAATTCTAATTGAAAAGTTATTCTCTTTTTGAGAGATATTTTTGCTGTAAGGCATGTGTGCTCACTGAAGAGACAGAAACAGAGAGACAGAAAGTGAGAAATCAGCCCCTACAGGGAATGGCCTCATGGCAATTCCTTCTCCTCTATTCTCCTCTTTGGATTTTGGGCACATATGCACATGCACCCTGTGTCAGTTTAAGCCACTAGATCCAGATCTTGAATTACAGTTGACTACGTGGGAGTCCAGTGACGTAACCATTATGCCATCTATGGGCCCTAAAAAGTTATTCTTAGGGAACATAAGACAGCATATGATATGTCAGTTCCAAACGCTAGCAATTTAAATTTAGTATGATAATATAGAATAGATTTTGCATTTGAACATACCTACACGCAATGTATTCCGTTTTAAAATTCAGAAAATCAAAAGGTTTGGAAAAATTAACTATGTTATTTGAACTTTAAAAGGTGTATTTTGAAGATTTTTTCACATTATAATTCTAATATCTTATAACACATATGACTGTCTATACTCAATCATTAGATACTGAATAAATTAATCAATATATTATTTGAAAACAAAATCTAGGCAGAAGTCACATACTAAATGAAAAGTGTGCACATTATCTCAGAGTTTAAAAGTATTCAAAAAAGAAGTCACATGGAAATAGTAGGATACTACTTTTTCTTTCTTTTAATTCAATGTTAGCATGAAAGAAAGATCAATACAAATACTATTCTGTAGGGTCAGCAAGCGGCACGGTGGTTAAGGCTCTGACTGACTCCACGGTTCACATCCTGGACCTGGAGGCTTGAAAAACATGCTAAGCATATGTGTGTGCATGCCCAAATCCCAAGAGAAGAATGGAAAGAGGGAGTTGTGGCATGACTATCCCCCCCCATTCCCCCTCTCTGTTTCTCTCTGGGGAGTGCTTGTGCCCTATAGCAAAACAAACAAAACAAAACAAACAAAAAATTACACTGTATAGAGTAGAAGAAATAAAGCAAGTAACAAGTAAAACAAAAATCATCAATAAATTTCAAAAGGATCTTCCTGTTCATATCTATTTTCCTTTGATGGGAGTTCTTTTTAATATCAGGTTGTTTTTTTTTTTCTCTTTCTCACCTCCCCTTTCCACACATTAGGTAATAATTAGAATTTTCAGAGATCGTTAATTAACTGGTACATATGTGTGTGATTATAGTTACAATCTCTAAATAACAGCCTAATACAAACAAAACCACCGTTAGAAAGGATAAACACTGATTATTATTTAATAATTTTAAGATATAATTGAAGATGCTATCAAAGAATGCTTATTTGCATTTTAAGTTTCTTTTAAATTTTTCGGTTTCAAGAGAATTTAGAATTGTTGGAATGTAGTATAATAGGATAGGATACAACATGGGTTTCTGATTCCTCATGGTGAGAGAATTCAAAGCATATTCTGGATCTTTCTGTTGAATGAATAGGACATTTAGAAGAATGCTTGCCAGAGGGCACTGATTGTAGTTTCTGGCTAGAGAAACTGAAATTAAACCAGTATTTGGGCTCAATGCTGAGAAGATTACACAAGGAGAAAGGCTATTAGTAGAACTCACTGGGTCAAACTTCACAGGTGGCTGAAGATTTTCAATTGAATATAAGCTCAAAAGAATATTGGGCAGAGTTACTTTTTGCTTGAGATCTTTGGGAATAAGGCAGTTAATATTCAAGTCTCTGTGAGTGGAGTTCAAATGTCATGACCCAGATCTGTATACCTGGCAATTTCTCCTAAAGTCTCAGATGTCTAAACAAAATAGTTTTCTATGTATTTCAACAGACTGGCCTTAAAACATTCAACTCATTCATTAAATAAATATTGTAGTGTCTACCAGGTGGCAGAATATGTGACACTTCCTAAGTAATTGCCAATATGAGTAACACATATTCATTGTGGAATTTACATTCTACTTGAGGGAAAGCGATAAGTTTGCAAGGAATACATTGTATATTAGAAAACTTAGCATGAACAATTGATCTGTTTTTCTAATAGACATATAGAGAACCTTAAATAATTGTATTCTTCTAGAATCAATAGGTTTTGGTACTAACTGAGCTTTTGATGATTAAGCAGCTTTCAAAAATTACCTTAAATGTCTGAAAAGTTAAGACAGAGAAAGGCAGCCTCTTCTTTGAATGCATTTCTTTTGCCTTTTCTTTCTCCTTCTCTTCCTTTTGTACTGAATAACTCAATCCAAAGCCATGAGGTGAAGCTGTGCGTATTGTAGAGGAATAGGACAACTACACAGGTCTCAGAGCCCAGGAACAGTAAGGAGAAAGTCCAGGAAAAAGGGCAGCTTTGCATGGCTGTCAGAACCTGTGCTGGTCAAGGATGGCAATCCCTCAGAAGGGAGCCTGGAATGGCATGTCAAAACCCAACAGGATAAGGAAGGCTTCCTTATAGGAACACCTCCATAAAGGGGTGTTAGAGCTAGAGTGGGGTGAAAAGCACTTTCACACAGGGTCCGGTCAGTTTGGAGTGTCAAAGTCAAATCAGGTGGGGAGGACAGCAGTGCATGGGAGAGGCAGTTTAACATGAGGGGCTACATGTCAAGTGGGTTGAGTAGGTCACCCATGCAGGAGCTGGCCCAAGGCAGGATTTCGGAGCCTAGGCGGCATAAGAATAATCTGCCTGCTTTTCTCAAACTGTACTATTTACATGTTAATTTCATCTAAAAGCATATATCATATAAACATCTAGAATAATGTTTGACCAAATATTTGGGTATTGTGGTCTAACCAACTCAACACATGAAGTTAACAATTACCTAAGAAAGGCAGGCTTTGAGTATATATACTTTCACTAATGCTGTTTTAAGCTACCTTCTCATGCCACTGGATATGAAGTAGAAGAGAGTTAACTGCATACTGTCAGCTCCTGTGAGATAGTACTAGCCAACTCTTGCCTATAACTGAAATGAGTTGTGATGCATTCTGAACAAAACCTACTTCAGTCTTGTGGAAAGTTTGGAGGATGGAACTCCACTTTAAAACTGCCCCAAATTGGCACAGGTGGACCAGTCAGTACATCCTAGACTGATCAGTCATATGCACCCACAATGTTAAGCTAACCTAGTGAATTTTAATTTTACTTGCTCTTGGGTTTGAATGTCAAATATTAATCTGGATTGCTGAAAAACTTACTTTTAACTTCAGAAAGAAATCTTGAGTCAAATCCAAGATTAAGTAACCTGTAATTGTGCCTTGGGTAGTTTGTTTAAATGTTCTCAACCTTAGTTTTACCAAGTGTTATTAATCATCAAAAATACTGAAAGCATAACTATATGCTTTCAAAATCTCAAAAGCATATGGTATCTCTCTGGTCTTATTAGACACTTAGCCATGTTAATTTCCTTCTGGGTGGAAAAGTGATTGAGATTAGAACTATTTTTTTGAATTTTATTTTATTCATTATCATTATTTTACTTTATTTCTTAAAAGTTGATGGGAGTGGTTTTATATACTACATCTCAACTGAATGTCAGAATTGCACATGAGTTGGTAAGTCATGTATTAATCCCATTTTATGGATGTGAAAAACAAAATTACAGGAGGTTAATTAACTTGCCCTAGGTAATATAAGTAATCATTGGAAGCAACAGGCAGGATATAAACCTGGTTTTCTTAACTCCAATGAGGATGCTTTTCTACATTGGACATTCTGATGTACTTGACTTTGAAATAGAAGCTCTTAGATATCTTATTACAGCAGGCACCAGTGAAGTATGAACATGTAAGTGTTAAACTCTTTCTCAGCTTCATAGCTTGTTTTATCAGCTATTTCAAGACTATTCCACTTGAGAGTTTTATACTTCTGGCCTGCTGTGAGTCACTAATGAGCTAATCCATTTATGGAAGTAGTGGTAAATTGTGGGTTATGGTAATTGTTATGAGTTTCTTATTATCAATTATTTGCCATAATTTTTTTATCCCAATCCTTTTCTGTTTAGTAGACATAATATCTATTCCCCATACAAGAATGAAATAGCACACACACACACACACACACACACACACACTCATACACACACACACTCATACACACACACAATGTTACGCTAACCAAGTGAATTTTAGTTTTACTTGATCTTGGGTTTGAATGTCAAATATGAATCTGGATTGCTGAAGAACTTACTTTTTAACTAAGTTTGCCAGATAAGAAGAGATTTGGGGCATCCATTTTAAATGGTCATTCCCACTAAAACTGTTCTTTGAATTTAAATTAGAGAGGCATAATGTAATTACAGTGACTATACCATCTACACTTTTCTTGCTTTATTATCTTCGGAGAGAAAAATTAAGTTCATTGAAATTGTGCAGACTCAGTCCCTTCACTGATTGGCTGAATGCTCTAAGAGTGAATTCAGCTAGACGGTACCTCAAAGTGTTTGCAGACTTCATCAAATACCAGTATTCCTCTTAAGGATGCAGGGATGGACCAGAGGCAGTCACAGTCCTACCATAGGGCACCACGGCTACTGGACTACATAGAAAGTAGGCCCCAATTTACAAAGATTCTAAGAAACAACTCAAATCTAGATGATGTTAAATAAGTTCAGGAAGATATATCTGAGGATTTCCAAAGTTTGCCTATGGTTTCATGAGTATATTGGAAAGCACTTAGAGTTGACACATATCTAGTTTGAAAAGTGAATGTTAACTTGTCTAAAATAAGCCTTTCTAGTTAAGGGAATTTTTTAAACAAGGTATGTTTAGGAGTGTTAGATTTTATCAGATTTTCCTAAAGATAATACCTTTGTTCTTTTTTTCTCCATAGGAATATACAGGAAATATGACATTTGGTTCACTGACTTTTTAGATTGTTATTGGGAAATAAAGCCAAAGCTTTTGAAGATTCTAATCAATTGTGAACAATATTGCAATAAACTTTGATGTGCAAGTGCTTTTCCTACTGAGTAGATACCCAGAAAATACCCTGTCCTTTGAATAGATACCCAGAAGTGCGATTGCTGGATCATATGGTAGTTCTATTTGTAGATTTTTAAGGAACCTCCATATTGTTTTCCACAGTAGCTGAACCAGTTTACATTCCCACCAACAGTGTAGAAGAGGTCCCCTTTCACCACATCTCTGCCAACACTTATCAATTTTGTATTTTTTAATCTTTGCCACTCTGACAGGGGTTAGGTGGTATCTCATTGTGGTTTTAATCTGCATGATGAGGGATGTGAGCATTTTGTCATATGCTTTTTGGCTGTTCATGTCTTCCTTACAGTGATTCAGTTTTATCTTTCATTTTTCATTGTTGACTACAACAGAGCATCGTCACATTTTTCTAGCTACATGTATTTTATCATAAGGAAATATTTTCCATCTTGGGGAAATGAGGAAAATCTTGTCAGTATAACTGTATTGCTTTCCACATGTTTGATTAGAAAGCCTTGACATTAAATAGAGATTTATCATAAGTTCTTATGAAAACTTAAGCTGATATTTCATTTTGATGTGATTGTAATAACCAGTATCTCTTTCCTGAACAAAAGATGAATAATGTATTCTAATTAGTTAGTTTGATTAGAGAAGTTGTAAATTCAGGTCTTCTTGTATTTGAGAAGGAAGAGTGAGCTAAAAATCTGCATATCTTACACAATAAATATATATTACTATTAGGAAATTAATTCAGAATTGGGAGAACATTGCATGTAGCTTCTCTATTCACTTTCTGGAGCAATCTAGTTTTGCAATAAATACATCAATGTATGGCATATCTAATCTGTTCATTTTGGTTATTCTGTGATCAGTACTCTGGTCTCTGGTCAAATCAATTTGTAGAAAAGCCATAGATAATATAACATGAGTAGGCCAATATACTGATGCTTATTCATTTTGTGCAGAAAGACCTGAGTCTCTCTGCTATCTGAATAGTCACATTGCCAATAAAAATATTGACTATGAGAGATGCTAGTCAGGTGTCAGAATCGAAAACATTCTGGAGAGACTCATTCAAACCAATGGGATGCATAGTACTAAATTGGAATGGAAGGATGTTATTACCAAGCTATTTAGAAATTCTTTATTTTTAGAAGTTGTTGTCATGTGGGATATGTACTCACCAGAGAGAGAGAGAGAGACAGTGAAAGGGAAAGTAGGAAATGGTTCCTCAGGGAGGATGGCTACTCTGCAATTTCTTCTTCCCTATTCTCCTTCTGCGATCTTAGCCATGCACACACATGAAGCCACTGGGTCCAGGTCTCGAACAGCAGTCAGCCATGTGGGAGTCCAATAACATAATGATTATGCTATCTGCTGGCCCTGCTATTCAGAGATTCTTAACCTTTAAATACCATGAACTCCTTGAGAAATCTGGTTAGGCTATGGACCTCTTCTCAAAATAAATTTTTAACTGTACAAAATAGAAAATAAAAAAGAAGACAATAATATTAAAATGTATTCCTCTAAATATTTTTAAATAAATGTGTAATATAGTAATATATATGGGCAGTATTTCCTCTCCGCTGGTACTTCTCATAACTATCGTAATTTTTTTAAAATAATGAGCTTAGAAGCTAATTTTAGATACATGTAACTAAATAGTGCTTATCAAAAGAGCTATAATTTTTAATAGTGACAAAGTAACAAAGACTGCAATAAATCAGTATTTATATTTAGAATAAATGTTGTCTCAGAAATTAGTGAAATATTTTATTTATTTTTTTATCCAAGGTCAAAAACCCTTGAGTTCTATTCTTGGACACCTTTTTGAAGTACTAGTAGAAAACAAAATAAAAAATCCTATATTGGGACCAACAGATGGTTTAATGGTTATGTTGCTGGACTCCCACAAGTCAACCATAGTTACTGTCCCAAATACAGAGGCTTGAAATTCACACTGCGTGCAGGTGCATGCCTGCCCAAAATCCCAAGAGGAGAATGGAGGAGAAGGTATTACAACATGGCCATCCCTCCTGGGGAATGATTTCTTGCTTTCTGTCTCTCTGTCCCTCTCTGTCTCTTTGGCAAGTGCACATACCCTATAGCAAAAATCTCTCTCTAAAAAAAGAAAAGAAAAAAGAAGAAAAAGAAGTCCTTTATTAATGACTCATTTGAAAAGTAGAAATAATAATAGTAATCTTAGACTTTCCAGTCATGTTCCATGGGGTCATGTCCTGAGAAATGTGTCTGTTAGGCAATATCGTATGCAAACCTCATGGAGTATACTTACACAAACCTGGACAGTTCAGTCTACTGTACACCTAGGCTAAATGGTTCAATGAGAATCCTGTGCTTCTTACTGGGCCACCATCCTATATGGAGTCCACCACAAAACATCATGTGCCATAGGTACACGATTGTACTTGACTTATATGCATGTAAGTGCGTGTGCAGGAAAAGTGGGATATCACCGATTTTATACTAGAATTTCTGGTTCTTTGTTAAGGGGATCTGGGCCTCTGGGAATTCGTTGTGATACTTTCTTTTTCAAATTCTGATAGAACATATAATTTTACCAGTAAGTACTCATTTTAAGAAATCTTGGTCTTAAGTGGCTAAAAACGTAGTTACTTTAGTTTACGACATGAGTCTATTATGTATAATGGTTTGAATGCTATTATATACAATGGAAAAGGAGAAAAGTCAGGATTTGATGTTCTTTTATTTTGCAGTGTTTCTGTTATGGCTATTGTGCTGTGCACATTCCCCTTAAAAAAATGTTGGTAGTGAGAGTGTTCATTAAGTCTCATTTAACATATCAACTTATGCAAAGGGTAAGGCCCTCATAGAAACACTGCCAGTGACTTAATTTTACCCCAAATCTTTCTTTCTCCAAATTCATAGTTTTGATGATCTAAATCTTGGTTACTCCAAAAATTGTGGGCCAGGACTCAGCATCATCTGTAATTGCTTGTGAGCTTGTTAGATACACAACTTCACGAGCCCCCTGGCCTTTTCGATGTATTGAGTCATAATTTGAGAAATTATAGGTAAATAATCAATGTTTGAGCAGACATAGAGGTTGTTAAATGACAACGACAACAATTTGAATTAGTTGTCGATATTTAAACACTGAAAAATTTCACATTAAAGGAATGTAGGATTCTAAGTTTCCTGAACAAAAGAAAACGAGAAAAAGCAGTCTACTGTGTTACATCCGGACTATGGCGTATTGTTTGGCTGTAAAAAGAAACAAACTTTCCAGCCAGAGAAGATGCAGAGGAATCTTAAATTCATATTGCTAAGTAAAAGAAATAGTCTAAAAAGATTTGTATGTAGTCTAAAAAGTACATTGTATGATTTCATCTATATTCTGAATAGGCAAAACTATGGAAACTGAAAAATCAGTAGTTGCTAGGTGGTGTGGTGGTGGAACAAATAGGTAGAACACAGATGTTTCTTTAAAGCAGGGAAACTACTGTATGTAGTTACGATACTACATAATATTGAATACCTGCCATTATACATTTGCCAAAACCTATAGAACGTACAATATTAAAAATTAACTCTAATGTAAACTATGGACTTTAATAATAATGTTACTATTCTACAGTGTATCAAAACATCACACTGGGGCTGGTAGGTGGTGTGGTGGTTAGGAGCGCTGGACTCCCACATGGCTGACTGTGGTTTGAGTCCTGGACCTGGCAGCTTGCTTTCTCACTTTCCCTTTCTCTCTTACTCTGTCCCTCTCTGGTTAAATAAATAAATCAATAAAAAGTAGCTAAAAAGTAGCTAGACTTGTCAATGAAATCAAAATTTATAAAAAAAAAATCACATTGTACCCAGAACTATATACAATTATTATACGTCAATTAAAAATAAAATAAAACTGGGGCCAGCAGGTGGCTTGGTAGTTAGAGGGAGTTGCTGGACTCCTACATGGCTAACCACGGTTCGAGTCCTGGACCTGGCAGCTTGCTTTCTCACTTTCTCTCTCTCTCACTCTGTCCCTCACTGGTCAAATTTAAATAAATAAATACATAAAATTAAATAAAATAATTCTTAAAAAATAAAATAAAATAAATCTAACAAATAACATTCTCAACATTAGCTCATAATTATAACCAATGTACCACATTAATGCAAGATGTTAATAATAGGGAAATTAGGCAGTGGCAAAAGGGTTAAGGCTTAGGGATCAATATAGTTTCCACTTAGTTTTTGTGCAATTTTTTTTTTTCTTTTGGAGAGTTTTTTTTTTTTTTTTTTGCTATAGGGCGCGTGCGTTCGCCAGACAGAGAGAGACAGAGAGACAGAAAGCAAGAAACCACCCCCAGGGGAGATGGCCACGCCGCAACCCCTTCTCCTCCATTCTCCTCTTGGGATCTTGGGCACGCACGCACATACGCCTGACATGAGTTTTAAGCCACCAGGTCTGGGATGCGAACCGCGGTTGACTACATGGGAGTCCAGCAACGTAGTCATTACACTAACTGCTGATCCCTGTAAATTGCTCTTAAGAAATAAAGGCTATTCATTAAGTTGTGTGTGTGTATGTGTGTTTGTGTGTATGTGTGTGTGCATGTGTGTGTGTGTGTGTGTATGTATAGGGACTTCAAAGGAAAAATGGGATTAGAGAATGAATGTCTTTTGACAAAAAATTTTGAAATTCATTTATATCTATCTCTCTGGAAAATACCCATTTTCCTTGAACTTTCTGAAGATCTCTCATATGTGTGTATATATCTATATATATAGACATATAGATAGATAGATATGTCTATCTATAGCTATTATCTATCTATATCTATCTATCATTTATCATCTATCATCTATTATCTATCATCTATCTATATCTATCTGTCATGTATCATCTATCTATCTATCTATCTATCACCTACCTATCTATATGTGTATCTATCAAGAGAGAAAAGAAGGCAGAGAGACAGAATCAGAGCTGAACAGAAAACAGAAAAGTGACCTGGCAATACTGGGCTAGATTTTAGTGTGATAATATAACAGCTGAGTAGTAGCCACTTGGTTTTGAAGATTGAAAAACATATCAGTTTGCCTCAATCACCAACTTGTCAGTTTAGGAATTCTATTTATACTCTCCAGACCTGCAAACCTTAAGGTCTCAAGCCAAAAGTGAGTTGTAAGAGCAACATTGTCGCTAATTTCTTTAACAATTGCAAATGTTTTGCTCCTGGGAATTTTTAGTGAATGTGCACTACCACCACATCTTATTTTTTAACATTTTGTTGTTGCTGTTTTTACATTCACTGTGTATCAATATGTGGATAGAAATCTGACTACTTTTCCTATTTTTTCCAAAATCTTTTCAAAAGGGGACTAGGGAAGTTATGCCCACAAACATTAACAGACCATGTATTTTCTATTAACAGGATTTGTCCTACCTCCTGTTCCGGGCATAGTACCTTTGAGATGTAGATTAAGCCTTTTCTTTAACTAAGACACAGAACTTCTCTTTTCCTTGAGATGTAGATTAAACCTTTCTTTAACTAAGACAGGGATCTTCCCAGCCCATCACTGACCTAAGAATTTGTGGAACCCACCTATAACCTACAAGCCCCCCCACTTCTACATGTCCCGCCTTTTTGGGCCAGACCAATGGAAAAATTTCTTCATTAAATGTTGTCTGTCAATCTCAAAAACAAATAAAAGGAACCCCTGTACATGATCTCCCCGAGAAAAGGCATGTGTGCCTCTTCTCCAGCCTAGGTCACACAGTTGGCTTGGAAATAAACTGCCTTAATTATTAATTATTAATTTTACAGTTGGTTATTTTTTCCATTGACAAATACAATAAACCAAATGAATTTTGCCATTCTGAATACACTGTATATTACTTCAGAGATATCACCATACATATTATCATCAACACATCATTTTCCATTTTTGTGCCCCTTAAAAGTTTTGCTTCTTTCTTTTTCCCCTGGATTCCCTCCATCTCCCCGCTCCTCATTTACCACCGTCTAGTATCCACAGTTGCTGTCCGTGCCACCACATCTTCCGCTACCCCTCCGGTCCGTGAAGGTAATTTCCGCAGATGGGCAGGTGCAGTGATGGGCACTCTGCCTACTCTAGCTCATTTCCTCCTCCATTCACCATAAGAGATCGGTGCTGACAGGCAGCAGTCACTCGCTGGAGGTCATGCCACTCCCAGTGGAAGAGGGAGCACTTGTTTCCTGGCCTCCCAGCCTCAAAGCCAGTGCTCAGGATCACCAGCTTGTATCAAACCGTCTCTGACCACTTTGGCACTAGACAGACTTGGCAGTGTTTTTTGTTTGTTTGTTTGTTTGTTTGTTTTTGTTTTTGCTTAGAGAGAATAGATGCCCGGACAGCGAGCAACACCGAGCGACGTCGGCCATGGCCACTGTGTTATCTTGTCCCCCGCCCTGCTTAGCACTCGTGGTATGTGACCCTTCAAACCGGCAGCTTCTTTACCAGAAAATCAGGTACTCTGTGACTGTGATACTTGGCAGTGTTTTTTGTTTGTTTGTTTGTTTGTTTGTTTTTGTTTTTGCTTTTTAATGGGGATTAAAATCTGGAGTGAGAAAATAATATCTAAAGAAAACGCTCCAAATTATTCATCTTTCCTCTCTCTCACCTAGCATATTAAAGTAGTCATAAAATCATTAATTCCATCCATAACAGTTTCCTCGTCTGTCCCCACACTTCCAAGCCCTCCACCCTCATCATTTTGCCCCCTGAGGTTTTTTTCAGGAGCTCTTCATTTATCTCCTTGTTGCCAGCTTTGTGGTCCACTTCCTTCCCATTCAGCCAGCTCCAATTTCCTTCACAAGTCTGCCAGAGCTGTCTTCTAAGTGCAAATGTAATCCTGTGGCTCCCTCCTATCATCTTTTTCTGACATCCTAGTCTAAATGCCTCAGCAGCCCTTAAAACGCCTCCAGACAGCCTTACTAAGTTCATCTGCAGCATCTGTCCCAAAGGTTTCTGTGATCCAGTCACACAGAAACAATGTGGAATTTTTAGAGCACATATTTTCCCTGACTGATGTAACCCTTTTTACAATGCGTTTTCCTTTGCTAGAATTCCTTTCCTGGCCCAGTATATCCAATAAGCCCCAATTCATCCTTTGTGCCTCAAAAAATACCATCCCTTAAATTGAAATCCTTTCTAATTTCTGCCACCACTTTAACTCTGCCCCAGATGTGGTAAACAGTACTCCTCTCTGGAACTCTGTTTATACCTTTTAACAGCACATATTTTAAAGTTTATTATGATTCATTTTTATATGGCTGTTTCCCTCCTAAGGATATAAGTTAGAGACTATATATTCTTTATCTCTCTTATCCTATTACATAGTGAATATTCAGTAAGCATTCAGTGAACAGTACATACAGGAGTAAGTGGCTGAATGAATCTGCATATGTATTATAAAATGCTATTTTGCTATAATGACTTATTTTATTGTAATAAATTATGAAAAGGGAAATTTAGTGGTAAATTGCACATACGATTAAACTTCTTATTGATTCTCTCATGCTCATTTTAAAATTAAAAGTGCATGAAGTATTTTCAAAATGAGAAAGCATGAGGGAAAGCTATGTAAAGTGGAAGAGCATCTCTTAAATAGACTGATTTTCTCCAGGTCTGTAGGGTGAATACTGCAGGATTTTCCCAATATTCATTGTGAAAATAAGTATCTTGAGTTTGCTTCTCATTATGAGACAGGCCACGAGGACACACTAAATACTAATTTTAAGGGTGTTACCTTTCATCTGACATTTATAACTAAAAGAGGCTTCAGCTACAGACTCCTACCCAGTCTGAGCAGCTTTTCAAAAAGGGCTTTTAAGTGTCAGTGTGTTTCATTTTGGGACATCTTTCCTTGATACAAATCTGAAAAAGGAGTTTTCAAGCTAACTTTGGCATGATTCCATTTGTTATTTGACTGTATATCCAATCGGATACTTTGGGAGGCAGATGTTTTTGGACATGCATTTCTCAATAGCTGACTTAGAGAGAATTTTATTATGTGCTTGATTTCAAAACAAATTTCACACCAAAAATTATAGAAATATGCTGCTTAGTTTGTAATGCAATTCACAAACTCAGCATGAATATCAATTTACGAAGGTGTCATCAAGTTGTTTAAACCAACCCAAACACACATAATACAGATGGCATTGAAGGCATCAGTGCCTGAAAAATAATTTGTGACATCTGTAGCCTTCTCACGGTTATTTCTTTTTTGTGTGTGCTTTTTACTCAGTGACCCTCTTATGCTATTTAACAATACCTGCAGACTCATAGCAACATGGAAATTGTTTTCCTGAGCATTAAAAATAAAAAGCCATTTGTATATTATTATTGTTATTTAAATTTTTACTACTTTTACATAACTAGTCTATTAAATATGTTTTGGTAGTTCATTTTATTTCCTTGCAGTTATAGTTATTTCTTTTAAGCAGTTCAACAAACCTCTAATTTTTTAAAATCAGTATCGATATAGCCTTTGAAATTTGCATTTCTAATTTTTGTAGAAATATACTTATGTACATTTGCATGTATTTATTGAAATAAAATAAATATATATATTTACAATTATAAATGTAATTAAATGCATTCGGATTTTTTTTATAAATCCATAATCATGTATAAGAATTCTAAAATCAACACCCCAATAAACATAATTAAAATTTTATTTATAATTCTTAACTTATTTTTCTTTCTTTTACTTACTTTTTTTTCTCTTTCTTTCTTTCTTTCTTTTTTTTCTTTCTTTCTTTCTTTCTTTCTTTCTTTCTTTCTTTCTTTCTTTCTCTCTTTCTTTTTAGAGAGAGATTTTTGCTATAAGACATGTGTGTTGACCAGAGAGACAGAGAAATAGAAAGTGAGAAAGCACCCCCGGGGGGTGGTGGGGGAATGGCCACACTACAATCCCTTCTCCTCCATTCTCCTCTGAGGACTTTGGGCATGCATGCACATGCACCTGGTATGAATTTTAAGCCACCAGGTCTAGTATAGGAGCTATGGTCAACTACATGGGAGTCCAGCGACATAGCCACTATACCATCTACTGATTCCATAAACTTCTCTTTCTAAACTAAAATCCATATATAAATATCTTTATCATAATATTTGAGAAAATAAATCTATGTGTTATGTATGCAAATTTTATAGTTTGTTGTCCCCTAATCTGTTCTATATGCTTAATTTCATGGCTATCTGTCATTGTCATTAACTATAGATTTTTGGAAAGTATAGATTTTCATGGTAATGATAAAATAAATGTTAAATAAATATACACCTTCATATTTAATCTTTTATTACTGTATATTTCATTGTTTTTATGATTTTATAGAATGTATTAACAATAAAGCATTTATTTCCAATGATAATTTGAGGAATAGATTTTAAGACTATGATCAGAATCTAGAAAGAGATTTACAAAAAAAGAACACATCCCTTAGAAGAAAAATACATTGGCCTTGAAGAGAAAACACTCCCAAACTTTGTTACCAATAAGTATTTATTTAATATTCATAGTATTTCTCCATTTACATCATAACTTTCTTCTGTGGGAAGTATTTTGGTAAAATAACAATATTGGGTTTTATTATTTAATTTAAAGGGAATATATGCTTTGTTCCAAAGGGATCATTTAAACATGAAGATGAAGTTATTTGGCTTTTTGTAAAAGAGCAAGTTTGATCATTTTCACTTGGGATATTGCTTATGTTTGAACTATAAAATACTTTTTTTTTCAGTGAAGCATAGTTACTGTATTTCATAAATAAAGGCAGAAATAATTTACTTTCTTATTTTCTTTTTTGATTCAGGATAATAGGAAGTTAAATTTATATGTCTCTAAGAGGTTAATATTATTTTTTCTTACTTTAGAAAAGAAGTAACAGATATTTAATATTAAAAGTAATTCAACATTTTAGCCAGTTCCTTATAATCTATGCTAATATTATGAATGTCAAAGTCCACTAATTACTATTGTCCCATAGTTTTTAGAATGCCCTGTACTCATTATCATTGATTTCCATGAAATCTTTTGATTTAGTCCTAATTTCTTCAATATTTGTAAAGTCATTCAGGGGTAGGTTGTTAAGTTTCATATGTTTGTGTATTTTCATGGTTTTTTTTTTCCTGAAATGAATATCAAGTTATCAAGTTTAATTGCATCATAGTTGGAGAAGATGCTGGATATAGCTCCTAGGCCTTTGAATCTGTAAAGGTTTGTTTTGTTCCCTATCATTGGTCAGTCTTAAAAAGAGTTCCACGGCGGGGGGGTGGAGATGTTTGTCAAGTCCATCTGATTTATGATATCGTTTAGCTCCTGTATCTCTTTGCTTATTTTTGGTCTAAATAATCTGTCCAAAGGAGATAATGGAGTGTTGAGGTCTCCAACAATTAGTGTGCTGCAGTCTATCTCTTCTTTTTTATCTAGCAGTCTTTCCTTCACTTATTTGGTTGCTCCTTAATTGGGTGCATAGATATTTATAAATATTATAACTTCTTGATGAGTTAGCCCTTTTCCTATTATATAATGGCCTTCTTTCTCTCCTTATAGTTTTTGTCTTAAAACCTATTTTGCCTGGTATCAGTATCACGACTCAAGATCTTTTCTGGTTTATATTTGCATGGAATACCTTTTTCTAGCTTTTCACTTTTAGTCTGTGTCTTTATCCATGAGGTGCATTTCTTGTATGCAACAGATAAAGAATTTTTGTTCGTTTATCCATTCAGCCAATCTGTGTCTCTTGATTGGAGAATTTAATATGCTAACATTCAGTGTTATTATCGATATTTCCAGACTTGTTTTTTCCATTAAGTTGGCCATTTTCTTGGTTGTTTCTTGTTCTTTTATTTCTCTCTGTCTCTTTTAGTTTTCCCAGCACTCACTCCCTTCAGAATTCTTGAAGAGCTGATCTGGTACTAGGAAATCCCTTCAAGTTTTCTCAAGTTTTGCTTACTTACGTATTTTTTTTTTTAATTTTTTATCTTTTCTTCCCATTTGAAGAATAATCTTGCTGAGTATAGTATTCTGCTATATTTATATTTCTATGTATTTAACTTAAAATCTGTTTTCTCTGTCTTCGCTCTTGTTTGATAACCATTTTCATGGAATATGCTTTTTTATCTTTCTGCTTTCATTGCATGTGTATCCTTAAAGTTACAGTGAGCCTCGTATAGAGAGCTTATAGTTAGATGTTTTGTTTTCTTTTAATCCATTCAGTCATTCTGTGTCTGATTGGAGGATTTAATCCATTTACATTTAGAGTAATGACAATATTAATATATCGTTTTTCTCTGTGTTAAATTGCTCATATTTTGCATGTATTATCTTTGCAATTTTTAAATTATCTATAAATAGTAGTTCCATTCACTTACAGTGAATAATTTGAAACCATATTGGGATCAGTAGTTAGCATAATGGCTATGTTACTGAGCTCCTAGGTGGCCGACATGGTTTGAGTCCCGGACCCAGTGGCTTGAACTGACGCTGGGCATATGTGTGTGCATGTCCAAGATCCCGAGAGGAGAATGGAGGAGAAGGGATTACGGCATGGCCATCTTCGCTGGGGGTGGGGGTGATTTCTTGCTTTCTATCTCTATCTCTGTCTTTCTAAGGAGTACATGCGCCCTATAGCAAAAATCTCTCAAAAAAAAAAAAAAAGAAACCATATCAATGATTTTTACATATTCTGCTATATTTAAATCTACTGCCTAGATTAAATAGCTTTTTTAATCATACTAAACTTTGTAATATCACTCATTGTTTAGTTGGAAAATGCATGTTTTCAGAATTATACCAGACTTTCAAGTCTAACAAATTTTTATGCCATAAAATTTAACAGATTTTCAATGCCAAAAAATCACATTAATTAGTGGCATCACAAATGTCATCAGATAACTATTGTCATATTGTAAATCTGTGCAGCTCAGGGTGAGGGAAGTAGGTATTCCAAAATTGTAACTTTTGCTTAGAACCTTGAATTTTTATTAGCAAAAATCTACTCTGTCAGTTTTTATCTACAAATAATAGAATCATTTTAATAATTTTTAATGATCAGGAAAATTCCAACTGTCACCTGATATTTGGTAATCATTCCTTTAGGTCACAATGGCATTCATGAAAGAAAAGAGATATTTTATTATGTGACTCAATCTCATGAGTTTTTTCATATATAATGATCATATTTAGGTATGTGGGAGTTTTTCATCATACTTTCAATATCAGAATACTTAAAAATTATTTTTTGTAACTCTTCTTTGTGTTTACTTTATTGAGAGTTATATTGGTAAAGAAATTACTGATCACTAGTACAATTTAGTACTGGCTATTTGATTCATGCTAAGGGACCAGAAATTTACTCATCATTGTTGTTTTTTTTTTTTTTTGAGAGGTTTTTGCTATAGGGCGCGTGCGCTCGCCAGACACAGAGAGACAGAGAGATAGAAAGAGAGAAATCACCCCCCAGGGGGGATGGCCACACCGCAATCCCTTCTCCTCCATTCTCCTCCCGGGATCTTGGGCACGCATGCACACGCGCCCAGCGTGAGTTTTAAGCCACCAGGTCCGGGACGCAAACCGCGGTCGACTACATGGGAATACAGCGACATAGTATTACACTAACCGCTGGTCCCCTCATCAATGTTTTTACACCATCATGCAAATGTCAACTTTGAGACAAAGGAAAATAACATATTGATTTAGTTTTTAAACTAGTTCAAAAATGACAAAATAACCCCACTCACATTTGTTTATTTGATTTTTCTTGACACCATTTCCCTGTGCAGTTGAGCTAACATTGTGAAATTGTTTTCTTGCAATCTGCATAAATTTAAAGATTAAACTCATGACTTTGACCCTGACTTTGACCCACAAAAAAGACTATTTTAGGGGCCAGTAGGTGGCATGAGGTTAAGGTGATTGGACCCCACATGGCTGACTATGCAGTTCAAGTCCTAGGCCCAGCAGCCTGAGAAAAAACAAACAAAAACAAAAAAACAAACAAACAAAAAACTTTAGGTTATGTTCTTCAAACTTTAATCATACAGGAATTCAAACATCAAAAATGTATTCCAGCATCTTTTCAACATTAATATGTGACAAAAAACTACATATTGGAAAAGTATCTTTCCCATTATATTTCATTGAGTTTAAGTAGAAATAAGAATAATAAAATAACAGGATCAAAGAGACAGTTTATTATTAAAATGAAATTAAACTAAAGTAGTCTTATAAAATTTCTAGTTTAATGCATCTTATAGAATTAATCTGATATAATTTTTCTATATAATATAATCTTTCTAATATAATTTTGGTAACTTTTAAAAATGCTATTATTCTCCAAAATCTCCTTAGAATAACTGGATGAATGAGTAGGAAGAGACAGGAAGAAAACAAATTCCAAATATGCTTAGAAATCCCAGGTGGAATCAATTCTGAGGAACTTCAACCAAAGCAACCATGGGTCTTTAAAAAGCTCATGGAGGGGGTCAGCAAGTGGTGTGGAGGTTAAGGTGCTGAATCCAACATGGCTGATTCTGAGGTTTGAGTCCTAGACCCGGAACCTTGTGAAACATGCCAGACACTTGTATGTGCATGTCCAAATTCGTGAAAGGAGATTGGAGAAGGGATTGCAGTCTGGTCATCCCTCCTGGGGAGTGAATTTTCTCTCTCTCTCTTCTCTTTCTGGTTAAGGCACATGATCTAAAGTAAAACTTTAAAAAAATATATCAAACTGATGGAAAATGGAATTAAAGTACGAATTTATTTTAGTGCAAACATTTTCAAAATTCATGCATTTATATTATAACACATTTTGCATTAACTTTTTGGATGGCTCCTGACATTACTCTTCACCTCATTATGATCTTGGACATCTCTCTCTTCTGAATATGCATATTCAGGCTTAGTCAGTCCAATAGTGCATTTATAAATATAGAAATTGAACTAATCTATCACTTATCATTTCTACAGTACATGACTCATGGAAAGTTCTCTGCACTCCAATATAACAGATAGACATATTAGTATAAAACTGAGCAGAGAACTGAACAAACACCTGCAATCAGACTTAGTAAAAAAGTGAAAGTAATTTGTAGTATCTATTAGAGATGTTGAAATTACCATTTTATATTATAATTAAAAATAAAACTCTTTTATTTTCCTATGGCATTTTCATTAGAGTTCTTTTGACTCTAAGTAACAGAAATACAGTCATACTAGTTTACTAAAAAGGGATATATGAAGTAGATTGTTGTTTGTTATCTCAGAAAAAGTAGTGATATAGCTGGTAATTAAGCATCTTACTCTTTTTTATTTATGTTTTTCTTTCTACATTATCTTCATTATTTCTCACTGCAGTATAGCTTCCCCAAAAGGTGGAAAACATGGCCTCCAAAGTTTTCATATAGGGTTAACTCGGCTTGCCTAGAGAGGTCACAGGGAGGGAAGTCATTTGCCTGCCTTTGGTCAGATGAATGCTGTGTACCACAAAGAGTAATGACCAAGAGGTCAGAGTCTGGGCTGTCTCCAATTGAACTGTATGGATGAAGTATGAGGTGCTGACAATTTTTGAAATAGAGAGTGATTATTGTCACTGAAGAAGAGTATAGCTGTAAGGTGGATAAAATTGAGGCTTTCACTGCAGATATTCATTGTTATAAAATTTTAAAAATGAGATCCATTAAGTTATTATAAATTACAGCTATAAAGTGTATCCATGCTGAATAAAAATAATATTAATTACTAGACTGACTTCCAGCTGGTGAAAATAACATACTAAATGATGAGGCCAGCTAAAGGTTTGCAGGTAAATTAATTAGTATTTATTAATGTTAAAGCAAAAAAAGATAAGCATATTAATCTCCTAATAGCAAAGAATATATGATAAAAGGCAGATAATTTCTAAGTAAGGTTAGTGATTATTTTGTTTGCATTGGTATATAATAAATAGAGTAGGATGTAACTTTTCATATTTCATTTCCTTTGATATTATAATAGAAATAAAAATTATCATAGAAAATATATATTGTTTATTTTTAAAATACCAAGCATTATCTCATACCCAAAATATAGTCCTTATTTTTTCTGAATATTGGACTATATTTAAAACATTATTTCAGTTTGGTTAAAACTAACTCTTGAATCAATTGTTTAATATTGTGCCTCAGTTTCCTAATCTGAAAAAGGGTTTTAATAATCTTACATAATAGAAATGCTTTTTAAAAAGATTTATTAATTTAATTAATTTTATTTGTTATTATTTTTTAACTTTCCCAGAGAGACCCAGAAAGATAAAAGGGAAAGTGAGAAAGCAAGCCACCAGGTCTGGGACTTAGGCCAGAGTTGGCCACATGGGAGTCCGGCATCTTAACCACTATGCCACTTGCAGACCCCAGGTATACATTTTTTTTTAATGAAATAATGTAAAGGAACTATTTGAAACACAGATAATTAAAGAAGAATTCTTATTTATAAAAATTTTCTAACCTTTCAGACTAACATACATAGAGACTCTTCATATCAGACAAATATGATGAAAAAATTGGATTAATGTTAGGGACTGAATGTTTGTTACCTAAAATTCATGTGATGAATCCCTAACCCCCAGTGTCATGATATTCAGAGATGAGGCTGTTGGGACGTAATTAGGTCATTAGGGAAGGATATTATTGAATAAACACATTTTATTCTATCATCGACTCCTACCTAGGTAAGTTGGGGAAAGAATTGTACGGTGCTAAGTAAAGCTGTTCGATCAACAATAGTAAAAAATCATCTCACATCGAAGGCAGAAAACAAAATAAAAAAATATTCTGGTCACATTTCTATGCCAGTAACAATGCTGCTTGGATTTTTCTATCATTAGTTTTAATATGTAAAATATAGTAGTTATCAAAACCACAAAAAATCATGAATGTATAACATTTTTAAAGTAAAATGTCAGATCATAAAAGACACCTTACTTGGTATCTTTCTTGTGTGTGTTTCTTTTCATCATCTTGTTCTCAATGAAATTTCCTCAAATGCTCCTTAGAGGCAAGCTTGCTTGCTGCAAGGTCCATGATGTGAGAGAACTGTAACTCAATTTTCTGATTTAATAGTGCAGGGTTATTCAAGCATGAAATTACCTCCTTCATGTAGAGCAATCCCCTTTGCCTGGCAAGTCAAGGCTCAAAAACTTGATGTCTACTGTGATTATAGTTGTTGACCCAACCAATTGTTGCTGGAATCAGAGTTAAGCTTTCTGTATGCCCCACTGAAGAAAATATGTCTCTTCAAAGTGTTAAAAGGTGAAAATAGGTATATAACTCTTCTTAGAATCTCAGCTCTGTTTGATTAATGTGCTGGCTTAAAAAGAACCAAGTATGATTATAGCACAGCTGAAAAGTGTTGCCTTTTTAATCAATGAGATATTCTTTCATTAGATATAAACAGATTGCATTTAATAAAAATTCACCAGGTTTAAGAATGAAAGAGGAGGCAAAGTTCAGATCAACTTTGTCTATGACCATCTGCTATACAGGAAACAATGCAAAAAAACTTGGTTTTCCCCATGAATTTAATGAAGCATCATAAGTGCTATTGTTTTGCATTCTAGCCTCAGAAGTCTGAAAATGGGAAGTACAGATCTGTCAAATTATATTCTGATATGGACCACAAATTTGAGCTTTATATGTAATTTTACCTTATTTTTTGTATTTGCTTTTTAAAACAAAATGGTTAAAAACAAATGCATGGAATGCAGGCTCTGATTGACACAACATGCCCCTTCATAGCACTGTATGGCAGAAATGGAAAGGTCTGAAGATACAATAGTAGCGAGGATAGCTATAGACACCAGAGACTATAAGGAAGGGGAGTGGGAGGTAGGGCATGTGTGGAACAGCATGGATTGATAGAGGGTAGGTGAGAGGTGCAAAGGGAAGAAACCAAAAAATGTGAAGTTTTCTGTTGAAAAAAAATGTACTGTATTCATTATGGTAAGGACTTTATGTGAAATGTGAAAATAATCTGAAAAAGTTGAAATCAATCTCAATAGTATATAATATTTTTTAATTTACCCATATACCAAAAATAAGATCATTTCAACACTTAATTAATAAACCCCTTTTGATGAGGTATCTCCTTTTCTTTTTTTAACTAAGTCTTTGAAATCTGGTATATACTTTATAATTTGGAGTAATCACATTTGATATTCTCAATAGCCACATGCTCCTACTGTGTTGGATGGTGCAGGTCTACATCCTCAACTTTCTAAAATAGTCTCTCTCACTAAAGGGATTCTAAAAGCTTTGGTTGGCTACCACTGGACATGTGAAGTGATTGACAGGAATGAGCAAGAATGCCTGGTTAGTGAGACATTTTAAAATATGGTAAGGCTATAAAAGATGTTTCCTTGCTAATACTATGGGAGCACTAATAGATAATCCATATACACACATGCACACACACCACTTGCCTCCTTCTTTATTACCAACACTTCTTTTTTTTTAAGAGAAATTTTTGCTACAGAACACGTATACTCTCTTTAGAGAGACAGAGAGATAGAAAGCAAGAAGTCACCCCCCAGGGGTGATGGCCATGCTGCAACCCCTTCTCCATTCTGCTCTCAGGATCTTGAGCATGCACGTAAATGCAAAAGGCGTGAATCTTAATCCGCTGGGTCCAGGACTTGAACTACAGTTGACTACATAGGAGTCCAGTGATGTAACCATTACACATCTGCCTGTTCCTCTCTTGTCTTGAGTGAAGTAAATTATTAACTTTAGATATTCTTAGATTTTATAGGCTGCGTAACTACTGCTTCAGGTTAGAATGTAGATATGGGAAGATTACAGTTGGAAGCACGAAAATGCTGAGTGAGACTTAGCAGAAAGTGATAGGAAAGGTTTAAAACTTTCAACTACTTGAATAGAGATGCAGCAAGGCGGGGCCAGCAGGTGGTGTAGTGGGTAAGGCACTCAACTCCCACGTGGACGACCATGATTCTCTGGTCCTGGACCCAGCAACACGAAACATGCTGGACACGTCTTTATGGCACCCAAAACCCGGAGAGGAGAATTCAGGGGAAGGGATTGAGGCCTTACCATCTCACCTGGTTTTTGTTTGTTTGCTTTTTGGATTTTGGTCTTTTTTTTTTTTTTTTTCCCTCACTTACTTTTTCTTTCTTTTTTTTTTTTTTTTTTCTCTCTTTGGTGAGTGCATGGACCCTATAGCAAAAAGTTCTTTCTCTCAAAAAAGAGAGAAATGCAGAAAGGTCACATTTTGTTCTGTGATATCAATGTAACCATGTTTAGAATGTAACATGATGTTTAGGTGGGCCACGAAGTCAGCCAGGTTTATTTTGGTTGTATTGGGTTGTCGAAAAAGTCTGACGCATTTTTTCATGGAAAAATACACAAGTTTCCCGATGACTAATCTTCATATTTGTAGCAGCTAAATAACCAACTATATTCCTTTATTTTTAAAAAACTGACAATCTGATTGTCACCAGTTTTTAGTATCCATATTTTTAAAAATATCAAAGCAATATGAAATAAATTCACATATTTTCTCTTTTTGTGTCTATGAGAAAACATGCTTAAAATTTTACATTTATTTTTAAGAAACTTACTTTTTCATTTTCCTTTTTATACAGCAGTTAGGGTCCATTTAAAAGAGATTTCTAATAAATAATATCTGTTTGTTTATGTAAAGTATATAAAATATTACTATCGTTTAAGTTATTTAAGGGCAGAAACTGAAAGACAATTTTATAAGCAAAAATCTAAGTTTTAAAGTTGTTATTTAAAGCTTAAGTATAACTTGAATAAAATGTTAAACTATTTTTGTTGCCAAGAGTTGGCTTCAGTATTTTCAAACAAAAAACTTGAAAATCCTTATTAATAATTCTCATTAATATCTTACACTCACAACAGTGAAAGTTGAAATTTGTCCAGAGTTTATTTTTAATTGACTATAAGTTCCATTTCTTGAGTGAAAGAACTATTGATAAACATTAATTAAAATAGTTATAGAATATAAATGTCTTGTGCATTTCAGCATTTAAACCAAAATATTGGCATGTGTGTTCATCTATGGGTGTTTATTAGTGAGAAAATATAAGTGTGCATGTATTTTGCCTTGTTTCAGGATAAGAATACAAATCTCTGGTCATTTCTGAACAATGTCAGCAAATAATTTAATTTTACTTAGAATTGTACATAGGAACAGATGGGCATAAATATTATATGTGTTTATTCATATGATTCACCCTAACTTCTGTCCTGAAAACTCAAATATACTAATACCTCTAGCTCCTTTGTTTTCATTCTTGTTGAATAGAATTCATGAACTCGAGCACAGAGGAATCTAAGTTGGCGTCCTTCGGTTGTATCTCCAGAACTAGGTCAGTTCTCTTCAGGGGAGAGCTGATGGCCTTCCTCTGGGCTGATCAGTCCACTGTAGACAATTTTTGTTTCTTGAAGAACCATGACCATGACTAAGCATCATATGATTGTTAGAAGTTTCCTCCCTCTCTGGATTTCCTTCAGGAGCCTGATTCCCTCCACATCCCTGGTCTTTGATCAGTCACAGTCCTGATTTTGACAGGAATTCACAAAAGCTCTTGGTGTTGTGCTGCACAGAATCCCCTTGTGCCTCTGAGATAACAACTAATGACAAGTTTCCCCAACTAATCTACCTCCACTTTATTGCTTTAGAGTGACTATCAAAAGTTTGCTTGGCTTGTTAGCATTTTTATGCAATAAGTGACCTCTGGAGTCAGTCTACATTGGTTTCCATCCCAGCTCCACCTCTTACTAGCTATGCTGCTTAGGGCAAGTTGCTTAGCCTCTTTGTTCCTTGATTTTCTCATCTGGAAAAGGGGAATAATATTAGCAGCCTATACTGTAGGGTCACTAGAGGATTAGATGAGTTGAGGGTCAGACCTGTCAACTCAAGTAAACCACATTGAATAGTGCCTGACAAGTGCCTAAGCAACAACTACATATTGGTTATTATTATCATTGGAATATCTTCTTGTAGCAATAGTTTAGATTATATATCATAATCACATAGTGAAAATTTTAAGAAAGTAAGATACTTCAGCCCAAAACTACATTTGCTGAATTAGTATGTCCAGAGATAATCCCCATCATACCTCTTGTCTTAAAAAAAAAAAAAGGTTTTGTGTTTTCTCATAGCAGCCAAGTTTGTGTCTGACTTGCTGTAAGAAGAAATTACAGTGTAATTTGTGCCCATTTTTGATTAGTTAGTTATAAACTGTCATATACTAACAATGGCCACACTGGTATTTTTGTTATTTTGTTTTTGTTTTGGAGACCCCTAGGTCTGTAATTATCTGATGATCTCAAATGAGAGACTGAGATCAGTTCCCCCGCCCCATCCCATTCACATGCAGTAAACAAAGTCAAGTCAGAAAAAGGAGCACAGTGTTAAAGTTTGCTATGAACATATAATGTAGGCAAAAGAGAAGTCTAGATAGCTGACGTCTTACAGTGAACAATCATTTTCTTGTGGGATTGGTGATAACTGTTTAGATCCATTTGAACCAGGTGGTGCAACTGAATATCTCTGTATCTTAGTTTTCCCAGAAATTTCCACTGTTCCCCCAGAACACAGTTGCAGTACACTAAGGATAAACTGTTTAAGTTCTCCCTAACATCATTATTAGCTAAGATTTATTATGGGCCCCCTGTGAGTCAAACATTGTCCTACAGACTTTTTATAATTTTATGACGATATAAATGCTCCTTGACTTAGGATAGGATTATGGTTATGTCCTGATAAAACCATCATGAATTCAAAATATCCTAAGGTGAAAATGCAATTAGTACACCTAACCTATCATATAGCATTGCTTAGCCTACTTTAAATATGCTCAGGACAATTACATTAGCCAACAGTTGGGCAAAATGATTGAATCCAAAGCCAACTTTATAATTAAACACTGAATACTGCACACAGGTGGGTGTTTTATAGACATGATGGGAAGTGAGAATACAAAACACAACATCCCAAAATAATAGCAACCTGGAACACTACAGAGTATTAGTTGTTTACTCTACTGATGACTTGGCTTACAGAGCTGTAGCTTGCTGTCTCTGCTCTGCATTGGCAGAGAGTAGCTTCCCCCAAAAAATGATCAAAATTCAAAATCTGAAGTACTGTTTCTGTTCAAAATTCAAAGTCTGAAGTACTGTTTCTACTCAAAGTGTATCACTTTTATACAACCTCACAGTTGAAAAATCAGAAGAAGAAATATTGTAAGTTGGCACTGTCTATAATATACTGAGTAAGAAACTATTAATACCATCATTTTACCTATGGGTGTGTGTGATCAGAGAGATTAAGTGGTTTGCCTAAAGCCACACAATTTATAAATGATGCATCCAGGATTTTAACCATTTCAACATTAAAAGTCAGGGACTAGCAGATAGTGTAGCAGTTACATAGCTGGACTTCTGCACGTCTGACCATGGTTCGAGTTGCAGACACAGTGCCTTGAAACTCATGCCTGGTGTGTGCGTGTGCCAACTATACTGCTTTATTTTTAAAAAACTGACAATCTGATTGTCACCAGTTTTTAGTATCCATATTTTTAAAAATATCAAAGCAATATGAAATAAATTCACATATTTTCTCTTTTTGTGTCTATGAGAAAACATGCTTAAAATTTTACATTTATTTTTAAGAAACTTACTTTTTCATTTTCCTTTTTATACAGCAGTTAGGGTCCATTTAAAAGAGATTTCTAATAAATAATATCTGTTTGTTTATGTAAAGTATATAAAATATTACTATCGTTTAAGTTATTTAAGGGCAGAAACTGAAAGACAATTTTATAAGCAAAAATCTAAGTTTTAAAGTTGTTATTTAAAGCTTAAGTATAACTTGAATAAAATGTTAAACTATTTTTGTTGCCAAGAGTTGGCTTCAGTATTTTCAAACAAAAAACTTGAAAATCCTTATTAATAATTCTCATTAATATCTTACACTCACAACAGTGAAAGTTGAAATTTGTCCAGAGTTTATTTTTAATTGACTATAAGTTCCATTTCTTGAGTGAAAGAACTATTGATAAACATTAATTAAAATAGTTATAGAATATAAATGTCTTGTGCATTTCAGCATTTAAACCAAAATATTGGCATGTGTGTTCATCTATGGGTGTTTATTAGTGAGAAAATATAAGTGTGCATGTATTTTGCCTTGTTTCAGGATAAGAATACAAATCTCTGGTCATTTCTGAACAATGTCAGCAAATAATTTAATTTTACTTAGAATTGTACATAGGAACAGATGGGCATAAATATTATATGTGTTTATTCATATGATTCACCCTAACTTCTGTCCTGAAAACTCAAATATACTAATACCTCTAGCTCCTTTGTTTTCATTCTTGTTGAATAGAATTCATGAACTCGAGCACAGAGGAATCTAAGTTGGCGTCCTTCGGTTGTATCTCCAGAACTAGGTCAGTTCTCTTCAGGGGAGAGCTGATGGCCTTCCTCTGGGCTGATCAGTCCACTGTAGACAATTTTTGTTTCTTGAAGAACCATGACCATGACTAAGCATCATATGATTGTTAGAAGTTTCCTCCCTCTCTGGATTTCCTTCAGGAGCCTGATTCCCTCCACATCCCTGGTCTTTGATCAGTCACAGTCCTGATTTTGACAGGAATTCACAAAAGCTCTTGGTGTTGTGCTGCACAGAATCCCCTTGTGCCTCTGAGATAACAACTAATGACAAGTTTCCCCAACTAATCTACCTCCACTTTATTGCTTTAGAGTGACTATCAAAAGTTTGCTTGGCTTGTTAGCATTTTTATGCAATAAGTGACCTCTGGAGTCAGTCTACATTGGTTTCCATCCCAGCTCCACCTCTTACTAGCTATGCTGCTTAGGGCAAGTTGCTTAGCCTCTTTGTTCCTTGATTTTCTCATCTGGAAAAGGGGAATAATATTAGCAGCCTATACTGTAGGGTCACTAGAGGATTAGATGAGTTGAGGGTCAGACCTGTCAACTCAAGTAAACCACATTGAATAGTGCCTGACAAGTGCCTAAGCAACAACTACATATTGGTTATTATTATCATTGGAATATCTTCTTGTAGCAATAGTTTAGATTATATATCATAATCACATAGTGAAAATTTTAAGAAAGTAAGATACTTCAGCCCAAAACTACATTTGCTGAATTAGTATGTCCAGAGATAATCCCCATCATACCTCTTGTCTTAAAAAAAAAAAAAGGTTTTGTGTTTTCTCATAGCAGCCAAGTTTGTGTCTGACTTGCTGTAAGAAGAAATTACAGTGTAATTTGTGCCCATTTTTGATTAGTTAGTTATAAACTGTCATATACTAACAATGGCCACACTGGTATTTTTGTTATTTTGTTTTTGTTTTGGAGACCCCTAGGTCTGTAATTATCTGATGATCTCAAATGAGAGACTGAGATCAGTTCCCCCGCCCCATCCCATTCACATGCAGTAAACAAAGTCAAGTCAGAAAAAGGAGCACAGTGTTAAAGTTTGCTATGAACATATAATGTAGGCAAAAGAGAAGTCTAGATAGCTGACGTCTTACAGTGAACAATCATTTTCTTGTGGGATTGGTGATAACTGTTTAGATCCATTTGAACCAGGTGGTGCAACTGAATATCTCTGTATCTTAGTTTTCCCAGAAATTTCCACTGTTCCCCCAGAACACAGTTGCAGTACACTAAGGATAAACTGTTTAAGTTCTCCCTAACATCATTATTAGCTAAGATTTATTATGGGCCCCCTGTGAGTCAAACATTGTCCTACAGACTTTTTATAATTTTATGACGATATAAATGCTCCTTGACTTAGGATAGGATTATGGTTATGTCCTGATAAAACCATCATGAATTCAAAATATCCTAAGGTGAAAATGCAATTAGTACACCTAACCTATCATATAGCATTGCTTAGCCTACTTTAAATATGCTCAGGACAATTACATTAGCCAACAGTTGGGCAAAATGATTGAATCCAAAGCCAACTTTATAATTAAACACTGAATACTGCACACAGGTGGGTGTTTTATAGACATGATGGGAAGTGAGAATACAAAACACAACATCCCAAAATAATAGCAACCTGGAACACTACAGAGTATTAGTTGTTTACTCTACTGATGACTTGGCTCACAGAGCTGTAGCTTGCTGTCTCTGCTCTGCATTGGCAGAGAGTAGCTTCCCCCAAAAAATGATCAAAATTCAAAATCTGAAGTACTGTTTCTGTTCAAAATTCAAAGTCTGAAGTACTGTTTCTACTCAAAGTGTATCACTTTTATACAACCTCACAGTTGAAAAATCAGAAGAAGAAATATTGTAAGTTGGCACTGTCTATAATATACTGAGTAAGAAACTATTAATACCATCATTTTACCTATGGGTGTGTGTGATCAGAGAGATTAAGTGGTTTGCCTAAAGCCACACAATTTATAAATGATGCATCCAGGATTTTAACCATTTCAACATTAAAAGTCAGGGACTAGCAGATAGTGTAGCAGTTACATAGCTGGACTTCTGCACGTCTGACCATGGTTCGAGTTGCAGACACAGTGCCTTGAAACTCATGCCTGGTGTGTGCGTGTGTGTGTGTGTGTGTGCGTGTGTGCTTGCCCCAGATCACAGGAAGAGTATGGAGAAGGGTTTGTGGAGT
>NW_006209169.1:77535-79186 GCF_000334495.1 Tupaia belangeri chinensis | reverse complement strand
TATATATATATATATATAATTGGACTCCAGAGCCACATTTTAACCACTTTTCTGTGTTGCTGCCTCATTCAGCTGCAGTTCTTCAGCCAGGTCCACTTTATCCTAAATACATCCCTTTATAGAATATTGTTCCTGGAAAACAGAGATATTCTTAGTCTGGGAATTTCTTTCTCTTTCTCACTTTTGTCCTCAGTCACTAGTTTAGACCCCTACTGTGCAAACCATCTTAGTTGAAATTGCTGTTTCATGACAGTCAGGTTGTGGATACATTTGAGCATTTCAAGTTTGAGTGATAGTGAAAATGATTTTCCATTTTCTTCTAAAAACTTACCAAGGGAGAAATACAGTCATTTCTCCTTCAGGGCTCTTTTCCTTAGACACGATTAAATAATCTATATCAATAAATGTACTCAACCAGATGAAACAGAGAATTCCTGAGAAATCATAACTCTCATAAGTTTTACAGGCTGCCATTCACTTCCCATTGTTCAGATAAAATACTTCACCTTAACCTCAACTTTAATCATATTTTCCTGATTTTCCCTGTCTCTGGTACTTCAGACAGATTTCACCACTTTGGTATGACAAGTTTTTCTTGTTCTTTTCCATCCTTTCTTTGTTTAATGCTCTAAAACTTTCACACCTCTGGGAGACATAGCTCAAGCTTCTTCTGAGTAGTAATGAATCATGAACTTCTTGAAATTTTGGAAAAATCTCAGCTGTGGGATTTAATTCAGTTAGTGTCCCAGTTTTTAAACCAGTGGATGGCTATATGAGGGGACTTTAAGAAGTCTGCATGATAATAAAAAAAGTGTGAGTTTATTTTGATGCAAACAAATTGAAATTCATGCATAGCCTTTCCATAATATGCATTTTCCATGAACATTTTTGAAGACCCTATCTGTATACAAGTCACCTCTGTCCAGCTAAGTTCTTAGGATGAAGCTATTTTGCTACTGCACAGTGTCTATCCCGCTGCTCCATGGTAATGGACCCTAACTCCACTCTGAAAGGCTATTCCTCTCCTAACTCAACGATCTAGGCTAGGATAAGACAGTCTCAACCAGTCTAGGAGCTGAATCTATGAAGTCCATTCTCTTGCCCAAATTAATTTCATTAGCCCTGAGCCTTTGAGATAGTTTTTACCAATGGGATATTGAAAATAATTGCTTATTTCTTCTAAGCAAGCTGTTTCCTTTTTCCACTGAGACCCATGGGGGTAAAATGTAGTATTTTTTTTCTTCTGGGAAAATATTGTGCAGCCTTGAACTATTGCAGTTATTTCTGATGATAGAATGAGAAAAAATAGTCTTAGAAAGAATCTGGTACTCAGAGAAGAAGAAGAAGAAAAAGAAGAAGAAGAAGAGGAGGAGGAGGAGGAGGAGGAGGAGGAGGAAGAAAAGGAGGAGAACGAGGAAGAGGAAGAAAGAGACGCACAAATTACATCGTAAGAATTCAGATTAAACTATATGTGAAGTCAGAGAACTTTGAGCTTTTCAATTCCTTTTTCTGCTTAAGGCAGTGCTGCCTGGGACTTTGATTATATACAACATAAAGTCCTAAATAAGACTTCAAAAGACAAAAAGCAGAGTTTATGCTTGAATTATACACCTTATAGTAATTCTTTTATGTATATATATATATATATATA
>NW_006209169.1:33324-77525 GCF_000334495.1 Tupaia belangeri chinensis | reverse complement strand
AATATATATATATATTTAAATTCACTAGTGTTAGTCATACCAAAGACACAGAAAATTGAAATATTAAGCCAATCATAGGTCCAGGGGTAGCATAAAGGCAGAAATGAAAATCAAGCTATACTAAAATTCAATTCCAGTTTAAAAGCTTTGACTCAATCAACATGATGATCAGCATGTATTTGAAAACACTTATGATGCCAATGTGAAGCTATGACTGCTCATGTTTTAGTTTATTTTTGATTATAAACACTTTGTGATATTTTATAAATAAAACTTATTTGAATAGTCACATTGTAGTTATAGAATTAATCTGTCAGAATGAAAGTAGTTTCAGATTTGTTGCTTTTTATGTTCATGTTTCAATGAGTTGCATTCTCTTAAATATCATCACTTTATGACCTTTCTGATGAATGATGCCCTTTATTAACATTTTGCTGAATATAAAACTATGTTTAGGCAACATGGATTTTAATTTTGATTGATTCTTAATTTTTTTTTTAACTTTAAAAACAGAGTCCTCATGCCATAGTCCACTCCCAGACTCAGCATTTGCACATGTGCATGGGGAAGCCCCCAAACAAGAACTCAGGACCTTCCCAGATGGGCCAAGCATTGCTTAGCATGGCATTACCATTGCTCCACTCTCTGGCCCTTGTCCTCACAGTTGTTACATGCTTCCTACTATCAAAACAGGAATCCTCTCATTGCTATGTCATTCCCTTGGTGCCATGTAGAACTTCCATTTACACATGAAAGTCTTAGAAATTTAAAGATGTCCTTCATACCTTTAATTAATTATTTGATTAGTTAATTTACAGTCTCCAACACATTCTTCAGGATAAGTTTCTTCAGTATTATCTGGTTATTTGATTATTTTTTCAGTATAACTATAACAAGGTGTTTTCCTCTTGAAAATGTGACTACTGTCTGAAAACAAAAAGTTGAGGTCAATAAGGTATTAAAACAGATTGTAAATTCTTTCAGGGAGAGAGACTTAGAGTTCTTAGGAGTGCTTTGAGCTTATAGCCTTTCCATATGAGATTTCAGAACAGACTATAAATGTTATTAACCTTGGGGAGAAAAAAGGTAAAATGACCCACTAATAAATTAGAAGATCAAAGTGGGGGAAGATTTGAGTTATCAAGTTCATAAGATCATCTTACAGACTATGGAATCAGGATAGTAGAGAATCTACGATTGACATAACGAGAAATAGAGGTTTAGAAGTGGTATTCGAAAATGCATATTTACAGATAAATAGAGTAACAGTGTAATTATTATTCTAAGTATGCTGGGAAGAGGAGTATTATAGAAATGAACTAAATATGTAGCATAGGAGAATTTCAATGGTTAATGTTGAATACCTGAGAAAAATGTGCACATACATTCAAATTAAAAGACAATGGTATGTTGTTTACAGCCAGAAAGACATAACAATGAAAATAATTTCAAATGCTTACCTCTGGGGAGCCAGACTCAGGGTGAGGAAGTTGATCAGCAGATTATGGCTTTTAATGATAAGTTCTTATGTATTTTATTTTTATATTATTTTATTTATTTATTTACATTCATCACTGTGTATCAATACAGTATACAAAATGAGATTTTCTATCCAGAATACACTGTACATTGGCTTAATCAGGGATATTACCAGACATGCTTTTTATGTTCATGTTTCAATGAGTTGCATTCTCTTAAATATCATCACTTTATGACCTTTCTGATGAATGATGCCCTTTATTAACATTTTGCTGAATATAAAACTATGTTTAGGCAACATGGATTTTAATTTTGATTGATTCTTAATTTTTTTTTTAACTTTAAAAACAGAGTCCTCATGCCATAGTCCACTCCCAGACTCAGCATTTGCACATGTGCATGGGGAAGCCCCCAAACAAGAACTCAGGACCTTCCCAGATGGGCCAAGCATTGCTTAGCATGGCATTACCATTGCTCCACTCTCTGGCCCTTGTCCTCACAGTTGTTACATGCTTCCTACTATCAAAACAGGAATCCTCTCATTGCTATGTCATTCCCTTGGTGCCATGTAGAACTTCCATTTACACATGAAAGTCTTAGAAATTTAAAGATGTCCTTCATACCTTTAATTAATTATTTGATTAGTTAATTTACAGTCTCCAACACATTCTTCAGGATAAGTTTCTTCAGTATTATCTGGTTATTTGATTATTTTTTCAGTATAACTATAACAAGGTGTTTTCCTCTTGAAAATGTGACTACTGTCTGAAAACAAAAAGTTGAGGTCAATAAGGTATTAAAACAGATTGTAAATTCTTTCAGGGAGAGAGACTTAGAGTTCTTAGGAGTGCTTTGAGCTTATAGCCTTTCCATATGAGATTTCAGAACAGACTATAAATGTTATTAACCTTGGGGAGAAAAAAGGTAAAATGACCCACTAATAAATTAGAAGATCAAAGTGGGGGAAGATTTGAGTTATCAAGTTCATAAGATCATCTTACAGACTATGGAATCAGGATAGTAGAGAATCTACGATTGACATAACGAGAAATAGAGGTTTAGAAGTGGTATTCGAAAATGCATATTTACAGATAAATAGAGTAACAGTGTAATTATTATTCTAAGTATGCTGGGAAGAGGAGTATTATAGAAATGAACTAAATATGTAGCATAGGAGAATTTCAATGGTTAATGTTGAATACCTGAGAAAAATGTGCACATACATTCAAATTAAAAGACAATGGTATGTTGTTTACAGCCAGAAAGACATAACAATGAAAATAATTTCAAATGCTTACCTCTGGGGAGCCAGACTCAGGGTGAGGAAGTTGATCAGCAGATTATGGCTTTTAATGATAAGTTCTTATGTATTTTATTTTTATATTATTTTATTTATTTATTTACATTCATCACTGTGTATCAATACAGTATACAAAATGAGATTTTCTATCCAGAATACACTGTACATTGGCTTAATCAGGGATATTACCAGACATGTTATCATCAACAAATAATTTTTCATTTCTTCTTTTTTATATATTTTGCTTTCCCCCTCTTTTCACCCTCTGTCATTTTCCACCCTCTTCCCACACTGTCTCTGATATCTACAGTTGTTTTTCATGCCCTTTTTTTCATATTATATTGATTTACTAAAGATCTTAATTTATCTAAAACCTTTCAATAGCAAGCACGATTGATATATTTATATCTATGAATACGCATCTGACTTTAGGCATAAACCTCAGTGAGTTAAGTGAACATACTATAAAGTAGCACCTAGTTGGGGCTATATAGCATACTGGAGTCATTAAATATGTATTTTTAAAGCTTTTTTTAATTTTAAGAAAAAAGTTATAGTTTTAATAGATCAAACTCAAAAAACATTAGGATAATTTGCTTAAGAATTAAATCCAGGAAAAGGTTAGGATTCTATTCAAATAGTAGGTAGATGAAACTATCAACAATTCAAGAAAAGACAAAAATCCTTAAATATGAAAAACAAAGCATAGAAGAAAATCAGTAATGTTTTAGTCAAAAGTCATAAAATGCTATTTAAGTAGTTCAGTCTTTTATAATTAATCTCTTTTCTGATGAATTTACACTGTTACTGTGGTCTGATCTTTTCATTTAAACTCAGGAAGTTAACATTCAACTCTTGACTTGTCCCTACCACTAGACTGGCCATTTTCTTGGTTATATTTTGTACACTTATTTCTGTGTGTCTAACTTTAGTTTTCCTGGTATAGCATTCACTTCAGCACTTCTTGGAGAGCTGGTCTGGTATTGGTAAATTCTTTTAGGTTTTGTTTATTTGAGTATGTTTTTGACTTTCTTTCCCATCTGAAGAATAATCTTACTGGGTATAGTACTTTCGTTTGAAATTGTTTTTCACTTAACACTTAGAATGTATTTTCCCAGTCTTTCATTGCTCACATTGTTTCCAATGAAAGGTCCTCTGTTAGCATGATAGGATATCCTTTGAAAGTAACTTGATGTTTCTCTCTTGCCAAATGTAGTACTTCGTTTCTGTCTGTGGTTTTCTCAATTTTGTTATGATGTACCTTGGAGGAGATTTTCCTGGGTTGAGTCTATGTGGGGTCCTTTGTATATCTTGAATCTAGATATTTGAGTGCCTCTCTAGGTTTGGAAAGTTTTCTTCCAGGATTTCATGGACTAGATTATCAATGCCTTATTAATTTCTTCTCCTTCTGAGATACTGATGATCTGGATGTTTGGGTGTTTAATGGTATCTAGTATTACTCATACATTTTCCTCATTTGGGGGGGGGTTATCTTCTGTCTTTTTGGTGAATTTTTCTAGGTTAGAGGTTCTATCTTCTACATCTGAGATTCAGTCTTCTGCATGACCTAATCTGCTTTTAATACTTCAAGTGAAGTTTTGATTTCCTGTATTACAGCCTTCATCTCTAATAATTCCATTTGATTATTTTTTATGGTGTGTATTTCCTCTGTCAGATCATGTAAGAACTTCCTCACCTTCTAGAACTCATTGTCTTTTTTCTCTGGCATCTTCTGGAGTTCATTGTCTCCCTTCCCTTGCATCTGTGTTAGCTTTGCTACTATGAATATTTTAAATTATTTTTTTTATTTCTTTTTTTGGAGAAGTTCTTGCTATAGGGCACGTGCACTTGCCAGAAAGACAGAGAGAGACAGAGAGATAGGAAGTGAAATATCACCCCCCCCAGGGGGGATGGCCACACCACAATCCCTTCTCCATTCTCTTCTTGGGATCTTGGGCACACATGCACATGTGCCTGGCATGAGTTAAAGCCACCGGGTCTGGGACTTGAACTGCAGTCGACTACATGGGAGTCCAGTGACATAACCAATACGCTAACTGCTGGTCCCAATATTTTAAATTCTTTATCTGACATTTCCATGAGCTTCCTTGTATTGTGTGGCTCAACCTGGGGGACAGGAGGGTAAAGTCCTAATCCCTGAAAAAGGCCACCCAGAACTCAGATATAGATGGCTGGTGATTGGTTTGTCTTGGCTCAATCTGGGAACAGGAGGGTGAAGTCTGGGAGAAGGTCTTCAGTGGTCCTAATCCCTGAAAGGGGCCACTCAGAACTCTTCTTATATATATTTTTAACCGTTTTTATGTATCTTTTGATTAAAAAAATGAAAGCTCAGGAAACTGATTATGTTCTGCTATTAATTTATCTCATAGGTTTGTGTTATCTAAATTATAATTTTACAGAAGAATATACATATTTTAGGATTACTATAAAAACTAGCGAAAAAGAAGAAAGTAAAAATGTTTTAAGTGTAGGAAGTAGAATAAACTACATTGCAAATAATTATTTAAGGTTTATTTTAGTATTACTTAAAATGGAATTCAACCTTGATTTGGGGCAGAATTTATCACTTTTTTTTTTTTATGTTTCCTTTTTTTTCTTTTTGAAAAGCAAAATCCCAGAAATGTATTTGATTATTGTAATGGGCTGATCAGATGTTCTGCTCCCAAATACATACTTTTCACAATTTCCATGGTAGCAAAGACAATGACAAGCCCAGTCATTAAAATACACAACGGTGAATTTTTTTAATGTTCCCTTTATAATCAGAGCACTGTGTGGGTTCATTAAATTTCAAGACACTTGAGATTCAGTAACTTTTCCTTCTTTAATACTTCATCAAATATCACAATATTAATGTTTAAATTAATTTTTAATTTTCATGCAATTTACTCTGAGAAAAGGAAGTTAGTGAGGGTTTTATCGTTGTTCAACAGTGGAAGCTAAACACAGTATGTCTAAGTGGAGTAATTTTGCTTATGTATATATTAGAATTTATTAGTGAAAAAAATAACGTCTCATAATGATGTTATAAAATTTTATTAGAGATATAAAACTGGAGCTTGTAATACTATTAGAGTACATAGGCTCAGCAATTTTTTTTTCGCTAAATCCAATTTTGGAATGTGTCTCTTTTGGATATGAAAAACAGGGTTTTTTTTATTGTAGGGTAAGAAACCATTTATCTGAACTCTGTTTTGAATTTTCTAAAACTTGTAATAATAAGGATTGGATTCAAAGTATAATAGATTACACAGATGTGCACTATGTCCTTTATTTATTATTACGGAATGAGAACCCCAAAGATATGTAGTTGCCATATTCCCAATTGACTCCTCAGAATTCCTGTCTTCAACATAAGTAAAATTTCAACCAGCAAATAAAGTACATTTTTTTTTTTTCTGGTGAGGGACATGTTAACTTTTTGAAAAATAAATATTAAGGTGTTAATGTTTCTACAAATTCTTATTCCATTAAGTCCTTATGTTAGGGGATCAACGGTTAGTGTAATGGCTATGTCACTGGACTCCCATGTAGTCAACCGTGGTTCAAGTCCTGGACCTGATGGCTTAAATTTACACTGGGTGCATGTGCGTGCATGCATAAGATCCCAAGAGAAGGGAGGAGAAGGGATTGCAGCTTAGCCATCCTCCCTGACGGGGTGATTTCTCTCTTTCTGTCTCTCTGTCTCTCTGTCTTTCTAGTGAGCGCATGCGCCCTACAGCAAAAATCTCTCTCTCAAAAAAAAAAGTCATTATATTAGGAATCATCATGATGTTTTAAACAGTGACCATTTATTTAGAGGTTGTTTTTGCATATTGATGTCAATTCTGTAGGTATTATTACTATTTTTTTAACTTAGGCATGATTCACACTTTTTCTTGACTCTTTTACTTTCAATCAAAAGCTTTGATGCCTAGGGGCCAGAGGGCACAGCAGTAATGCATTGCTTAGTAGTGCTGGACTTATGTGGGAAGGTCCTGGGTGTGTGTCCCATGGTCTCCCTGTGCATACAGGACCTGCATGCCCACTCATCCCTCTGGTGTAGGCTGGCTGAAGTGATTCTAAATAGACGCTGGAGATGATTCATTCTTGTCTCTTTTCATAGATAAACAAATAAAACTTTTTTTTTAGATTTTTGCCTTAGGACATGTACATTCACTGGAGAGAATCAGAGACAGTGCAAGCAAAAGTGAGAAATCATTCCCAGAGGGATAGCCATGCTGCAGTCCCTTCTCCTTCATTCTCCTCTTGGGATTTTGGGCACATATGCACACATGCCCAACATGAGTTTCAAGCTGCCAGACCCGAGACTGGAATTGCAGTCTGCCATGTAGGATTCTAGCACCTTAACCACTATGCCACTAGTTGCCTCTTACAAATAATCTTTTTTAAAAAGGACAAAAAAATTAAAAAGCTTTGCTAACTTATGTGCAGGTAGTGTGTGTTGATTAAAGGAATGATCCCCAAAAGGATACAAATTACAGTATGGTAAGAGTATTGCAGAAGGAATGGGAGAAATGCCACTATAGCACTTTTAAATGCATTTTCCTGCAGAGACTGTCTTTGTCTATCTGTACTACTATAACAAAATACCATAGACCAGATAACTGATAAAGAACATAAATTCACAGTTCTGGACACTAGAAAGAAGGCACTGGCAGGTTCAGAATCTAGTGGGGGACCCACGTCTCCACTTCTGAGATGGTATTGTCGCTGTACCCTCTACAGGGGAAGGCCTCTCAGGTGGCCGAAGGCACAAGGGCAAGAGCACTAAACAATAGTACACGAAGCCTCAATTTTAAGGGATTTCATCCAATTCACAAATGAAGAGACTTCATGACTTAATCATCTCTTAGGGGCTCTATATCTTAATACTATTAGGTTGTCCATAAAGTTTTTTTTTTAATTATTCAAGTATTCATTTAATTCATTTAATTTTATGTGTTATTATTATTATTTCTGAAATTTGAACTTACCAGAAAGAGAGAGAGAAAGTGAGAAAGCAAGCCACCAGGTCTGAGACTCAAACTCCAGTTAGCTATTTGGGAATCCAGCACCCCAACCATAGCTCCACCTTCTGACCCCATCCATAGAGTTTTAACATCTAAATTTTGGAGAAGATGCATTCAAAACATAGCAGGGACTATACTATAAAATTTGACTGATATATATGATAATAATGCTGTTAATCTTTTAGCTTTTTTTGTGAGCTAAAGAGGCCTTAGGAGCTAGCTTAAAATTTTTTTTCTAAGAAAATGCAATTCTTGGGGCCAGCAGATGGCATAATGTTTACATCACGGGACTCCCAATGACCACGGTTCAAATCCTAGACCTGGTAGCTTCAAACTCACTCCAGATACATGTGTGTGCATGCCCCAAATCCTGAGAGGATATTGGAGGAGAAGGGATTGTGGCATGGCCATCCCCTCTGGGAGATGATTTCTCACTTTCTGTCTCTCTGGTGAGTGCACACACCCTCTAACAAGGATCTCTCTAATAAAAGAAAAAAAGAAAAGAAAATGCAATCCTATTTTCAAAAGCTAAATGAACTTTTGAAAATAGATCTTTTATAGTATTTTTGATTTCTATATTTGAGGTCTCTTTGTATTAGTTTGTGAAGGCTTGTGTCAAGTTCAGCCAGTTAATTGAAGGAATCATGGTCAGCTACAAAATATTTTCATAGATTTCATGCTATAGGCTGAAGGACTGTGCACTGATGAAATTATACTGTTGGTAGTTAATAAAGACAATAGAAAGTCTTGCATAAATGTATATTGATGACAGTACAGGAGAATAATTCTGTTTCGGTGCACTTCGAAGTCCTGGCATGTCATAGAAGCTTTGTTTGATTTGTTGCTGTTCCTTTCCTGACAGAAATTCAATTTAGGGAAGAAGCTCTGAGACCAAAGCATCTGTTACCTGCTTTGTGAAGCATGGCATTGAAGACTGCCTCATACCTATTAGCAATCATGACAAGAAGACACTAGTAACGATGGCCCACATGTATATCATCACCCTCTCTCTTTATTTTGAGAAGCATGGGATTAGGATCCCTAGATAACAATTCCAAATGGGCTTATGTAATTTTGCTACACAAACATACAGAGACAATCAAAACCATTGCTCATTACATCTTGTTCTTTAGATCACATTTTTAGAAAAGAGCATCCTTAGTTATCACCTCCTTTCAAAAGCTTCTGTTCTCTTCACTTCTGTTTTGATAATGGGAAGAGTCAATCTACATGTTTTTGCCATATGCATGTGTATTTAAGAATGATTTGTTTTTTTATTTAACTACTCAAACTGTAGTCGACCATGTGTGAGTCCAGTACCTTAACCACCTTAACCACCATGCCAGCTGCTGGCCTCTGCAATTTATCCTATATATCTTAAAATTCAGAGAGATCAGAGCAAGCAGGTGGCATAGTGGTTATGGTGCTGGACTCTCACATGGCCAACAGCAGTTCAAGTCCTGGACCTGGCAGCTTAAAACTCATATCAGGTGTGTCTGCAGGTGTGCCCAAAATCCCCAGAGAAGAATGTAGAAGAAGAGATTGTGGCATGGCCATCCTCTCTGGAGGGTGATTTTTCACTTTCTCTTTCTCTGTGTCTCTGGTGAACACAAGTGCTATAATATAAAAAATAAATAAATAAATAAATAAAACAGAACTCTCAAAGGAAATAAAAAAAAAAGTTCTGAGAGATTCATCTAACTTGATTATTGCTGCTTACAGTTTTCTCTTCTTTTAAATTTTTATTATCATCATAATCTCTTTCTTTCTTTCTCTTTTATTATCATCATAATCTTTATGTTATATTGGATTACATATATAACTTTACAGTGTATTACATTGCTTTTTCAAAAGGGAATGCCATGCATGTCAGTCAGTACAGAGACATTAATCTCCCCACTTCAACATTCAATATCTTTTCTATGACTTTCCCAATTATTATTATTATTATTATTATAATTATTTTTTAAAAGTCAATCACTATTTTTCATTTTGCTTGTAAAAAGACTTTACCCATTATGAAATACTTCTCAGACCAATCCAGTTGAGAATACTATACATGTCATCATCAACAGGTAATAAGCCATATCTGCTTCTCTCTAACGTCCTGCCTCTCTATTGTTCTCTTGCTATCTTTCTCTATCCTCTTCTCTTCACCTCCCCCATTCCACACTGTCCTATTCTCATTAAGTACCTTCACTGCTTTTATGTCCTCCAATTTTTTGCTCTCTACCATAGAGTGCAGATAGTCGGTATATATTGAGTGGATACATACAATATCTTTCTTTCATAGCCTGACTTACTTCACTGAGCAATAGATCCTCCATATCTGAACAGTTTTCTCTTGACATCACATCTTCACAACTGAGCTGCACTGGTGAAAGTAACCTTCTGACATTTATAGTGTTTTTACTACTTACCTTTAGGTTTAATTCAACCCAAGTTACTGTACTTTCATGAAGCTCCTACTGTGGTGTTCTGTGACAGACAACTATATGACAGATGAATAATGCAAACATGTGTCAAGTGTTAATGGAACATCTGTTCTGGATAATATAGAAACATTGCCTTTTAAGGGAAGGGGTTGCATCGATATAATCAGGAAACCCCAATAAGGGGATATCAGAGCTAGAGTTTGACAGCTATGTGATTTTAATTCCATATAATGAATACTGTATGTTCCCTGGATTACTGTAAACACAGATCCTTCAGGTTGACTCTTTACAGATTAGAGTTATGACTTAGCGTCCTCTTTCTTCAACCATTTTTCATGGAACCCAGGTAACTTAAAACCACATAGGAAAATAATAGATTATTAACTTCAAGCAATTTTAGGAGATCCTACTAGCTACCTGATGGCCAATACCAAGATCTAAGATCTCATCACTGTGTACAAATCATAGCTCTGTACATTTTTCACTATCATGACATTCTATTAAGAAGTTTTATTTCTGTTTAAAATCTAGTCTTTTTTGATATTTTAGTTAGGCTAATGTTTCCTAACTTGTCAGGTTATATAACAATTACTGGAAGTGACCATCCATCCACCTGTGGTTCCAACCTAACTGTGCATCAGATTCACCCAGGGTAATTAATAAGATTACAGAATCCTGAGCCTAACATTGGATGTTTTGTTGCAGTCAGTCTGCAGAAGAAAAATGAAACAATGTTGTTTTATATATAGTTTGGGTGAATCTGAGTTCATCAGCTGTGAAATGGAACCTGGAAGCCATTAATCTAATTTATCTATATTTTACATACAAGCTGGTGGGACTATACTCTTTTTTAAAACATTTCCCAGTCTGTACTTTTATTGTCAGAGACTGTAGTTATCTCCTTCTTCCCCCAAATGAAGACATAACAGAATTTAAAACTTATCACAACCCCTTCTGGGGTAGGACAAAGGGGAAGACACAAATAATAAAACACATGATAAATACTCATAACCAGGGACTCATTTTTGCCTTAAGTACACTTGGCATAAAAATGATCAGAGAATAAAAGTAAATCTATTGAATTCATTAATTATTACTCACTTCCAGTACTGTCTTCATGGTAAACATCTGGATGATTAATAAGTTATTAGTATTCTGCAATAAGAACCTTTCAATTTATCAAGTTTGAAAGCCTTACTGTCAAACTGTCAGAATTGGCATTCCCAGTTGTAACAGAATTGTCTTTTCTATGAACCATATGAACTGGCATAACTGGCATTTTTTATATATATGAAGGATCTCAAAAGATTGTGGAAAAATAGAATTAAAGTATTAGTTTATTATTATGCAAACTTATTTTTAAAAATTCCTGCATATTTTTTCACAGTATGGATTTTCCATTAACCTTTTAATTACTACATATAAAATATTTAATTTTTAATGGCAGTTTTCCTTTTGCTACAAAACCTCCTCCTAGTTAGTAATAACTTTCGAAGTTATTCACACCAAAAACCTGGAGACTCTCCCTAACTCCTGGTCCATGAGAAAGCCCCTTCGTGTGGTTCATAGGAAGTCCCCTACAACAGTACATGACAACACCTTCCACCCAGTACTTTGGAGAAAACTCTAGGAGTTGTCTTTGATTCTTATATTTCATTTATATCTCATCCTCAATCACAACTATATGAAATGATTATTCATCAGCTCTCTATATATCCTGAGTCAGTTCACTTTTCTTTTTCTAGAACAAGTCATTGTCATTGCCCATGTTTTCACTGCTGCCTACCCATAGTTCATTATCCATGGAGTAGCAAGAAGGGACTTCATGGAAACTAAATATGATACTATCTCTACTTCAATAGTGATTCTCCTCTAATTTCTGATGACCTAAAATAAAATGCATTTTTCTACTAGGCTATCAAGAATATGACTTCTGCCTACGTTTTGACCACACCTCTTTTAGCTCATTGGAACTCATTCGGATCAATATGGACAGATCTTAGTTCTGTTCTTTGGACACTCAGGCACATTCTCTCTGGACACTTGCCCTCCTCCCCTGATGCACTTTTCCATGGACTGACCTCTCATTAATAATAAAGTTTAAGTTCTGGGGCCAGCACATGGCATGGTGTTTAAGGTGCTGGAATCCCACATGGCTAACTACAGTTGAAGTCCTGTAGACCTGTAATCTTGAAAATCATGGCAGACATGTTTGCTTGCATGTCCAAAATTTCCAGGAGGAGAATGGAAGAGAAGGGATTGTGGTGGAGGCTGTCTTCCCTGGGGATATTTTCTCACTTTCCTTCTCACTCTCTCTTTCTGTGTCTCCAGTGAGCCCACACACCCCATGACAAACAAACTAAAACTAAATTAAACTAAAATAAAATCTATGTTCCAACATAAAACTAACCTTTCTGTAATCAGTCTAATCACAGTGTGACCATTTCATCCCCTCTCTAATTATGTTACCCCATCTATTTGTTTTATATAACTTAATATATCTTATTTTTAAAAATCACATGCTGGGTCAGCAGTTGGCCTGATGGTGAAGGTGCCAAATTTACACATGATTGACTGTGCTTCAAGTCCTGGACCTGGCAACTTGCTTTCTCACTTTCTCTGTCTCTCTAGCTGTCTCTTTCTGATGAACACACATGCTGTATAGCAAATTTTTTAAAAAATGAAATAAAATTATATTGATTTTTATGAAAGTTTAAAAAATTATACACTAATTAAGAGAAGTTTGCTCCTTCTAAAACACATATATACCATATGACTAATCTTGAAAAAAATGCCTTATATATTGTAGGTACACAGTAATATTTCTTGAATAAATAAATTAATGCATTTGAAAGCATGATAACTTGAATTCTTAATTTTCTTTTTTCATTCTAAATGCTTCTGAATTATGAGAGGATTTTAATATTTTTCTTGTTTTTGTTTTTGTTATAAAGAGCATGTGCTCCGCAGAGACAGTGAAAGACAGAGAGAGAGAGAGAGCAAGAAATCACCCCCAGGGGGAATGTCCATGCTGCAATTTCTTCTCTTCCATTCTCCTCTTGTGATTTTGGGCAGGCACATGCATGCACCCAGCATGAGTTTTAAGCCACCAGAATCGAGACTCAAACGTCAGTCAACTACGTGGGAGTAGAGCAATGTAACCATTACACCATCTGCTGGTTCCTAATGTGACTTTCAAGATGCCAGGTTTGGGATTCAAACCTCAGAGTCAGCCATGTGAGATTCAGTGCCTTAACCTCTATGCTACCTGCTGGCACCGTAATATGTATTTTTAAGACTCCCAATTATAATAGTCTAACAACTCCCCTGAATCAATTTCATCTCACTGCCATTCATCTTCATAAAGTTACAAAGTTGAATTCCTAAGCCAATAATTTGATGGGTATTTACAGTTCCCCAAATCAATTAAAGTCAAAATTCCTGAGCAAGGTCTAAAAGCTTTTCACAGTTGTCTCCATTTGTATTACCAGGTTCAGTTTTTGCTTCTTTCCCTTATGTACCCTGCTACCTAACCATATGAAACTGTAAATAGTCTCAGATACACCACAGTATTTTGCAGCCCATGCCTTTTGCTCTACTAGTACATTCCCTTTGAGATGCAACTCAAAAGTCAGTTCTACCCTTTCCATGGGTTTCACATCTCTGTCTTAGCATTAATTACACCATATGGTAATTACCTTCTTATATGCTATTCTAGCCTCCGAGACTAATACAAGTGACCAGAATATTGTTCATATGTGCAAACTGAATGACCAGTGGATGAATGGATGGATGGGTAGATGAATGGATAAAAGATATTTCCTTTCTAATCCATAATGATCATGTAAACAGGACCTTTTTCAATTCTTCTGAGTGTACCCTTCACACAGGGCTTTAAACATGTTAAAGATTTTAACACTATTAAATGAGTGAATAAAATCAGCACTTTTTAAGTGAAAATGATAGTATAGTATAATAATAGTAATAGCAAAAATAATAGTATTCATATACTTTTGTCTATCTTAATAAGAATTGCTTCTTATGTTCCTGACCTGTGTTATCTAATACAGTATCTGTTAGTCATTTGAGGTTACTGACTACTTAGAATGTAACTATTTCAAATTGAGGTATGCTGTTAAGTATAAAATACCCACTTAGGCTTAGTAGAAAACAAAATGTAAGTTATCTAGGTAATAAGAGAATGGAATACATACTGAAATGTTAGTAGCTTCAATTATTAACTTTTTTTTTTGGAGAGGTTTTTGCTATAGGGTACGTGCGCTCACCAGAAAGAGAGAGAGAGACAGAGAGACACAAAGCGAGAAATCACCCCCTAGGGGGGATGGCCACGCCGCAATCCCTTCTCCTCCATTCACCTCTTGGGATCTTGGACAAGCATGCACATGCACCCGGCGTGAGTTTAAGCCACTGGGTTTGGGACTCGAAACACGGTCGACTACATGGGAGTCCAGCGACAGCCATTACGCTAACTGCTTGTCTCAATTTTTAACATTTGAATATCAATCTAGATATTTAGTTTTTTAAGACTTATAATTAAAATTAATTCATCTATTTGATTTTTATGTCTTTGATGTAGCACCTAGACAATACAGAATTATATATATGGGGCCGGCAAATGGCATGGTGATTAAGATGCTGGACTCCCACATGGTTGATCATGGTTCAAGTTCTGGACTTGCTTTCTCACTTTCCTTCTCTCTGTTTCTCTCTGGTCAAATTAAATAATAATAATTAAAGTAAATAATTCTTTTTAAAAGAATTACACATATGCCCTGTAGTTTATTTCTACTTTATTATAGATAAAGTTGTCTCTCTTTTTAAAAATATGTCTTTTTGGGACCAGCAGTTAGTGTAATGACTATGTCACTGGACTCCCATGTAGTCGACTGCTGTTCGAGTCCCGGACCCCGGTGGCTTAAAACTCAAACCAGGCTCGTGTGCATGCATGCCCAAGATCCCGAGAGGAGAATGGAGGAGAAGGGATTGTGGCATGGCCATCCCCCCTGGGCGGTGATTTCTCACTTTCTGTCTCTCTGTCTGTCTCTGTCTGGCAAGCGCACGTGTCCTATGGCAAAAACCTCTCCAAAAAAAGAAAAAATTAAAAAATATTTTTTTTATTATTTCAATTTCTTTTTTTACATTCAATCATATTACTTAGCTTGCAAAGTGAAAATTCCAACATGTGTACGTTTTGTACCAGTCCAGTTGACAACAGTATAAGGTTATTCCTCAACAGATAATAACCCATTTCTTTATCCCATAAATGCCTTGCCTTTCTATTTTTCTCTTTAATGTCGGTCCTCAGACACTACTCCTTCACCCTCCCTTTTCTCACACTGTATCTGGTATTCACAATCATTTACTATGTTTCTATATCCTTTAGTCATTCAGTTTGAGACAGAGTGTGGACAATCATATGTATTAAGTGGAGACATTCAATGTCTCTCCTTCATAGTGGTCACTTCTAACTCACACAATGTATAAGCCAGTGATGCTACTATTTTTTCTGGAAGATGTTCTTTTTCATCACATTTTGATATTTTGCAGGATTAAATACTTAAGTCAGATGAACATCACACAGCTATTAAGTTGTATCTTTAAGGTATCAGCAACCTTTCCAATATTTAATTATCAGGTGACCTATTTTTGTTTTTACCTCAACTGCTGGAAAAATCTGGAGTTAATTTATTACAAAATTTTTGGAATATTTCCAACTTTCGTATCAGAAATAATTCATTCCTTTTATTATCTGTATTTATATTTCATTTGGCTTTTTTCTTCCTCTTCATTCATCACAATGCAGGTGCATACATATGTGCAAGGGAGAATGAGAATACAAGAATACAATATGTAGTGATTAAATCAGGATAATTAATATACCCATGATATCAAATATTTGTCATTATTTTGGGTTAGGAACATTCAAAGTCCCTGTTTCCTAGTTATTCTGAAAGATACAGAAAATCGTTATTAACTATAATCACTCTAGTGTATTTTATAACACTAAATTTTTCCTTCTATCTATCTGTAATTTTGAAATTTCATTAATTAACATCATTCAACCATTGCCCCGCCCCCGACACACACACACACAATCTTCCCAGCTTCTGTTAGTCATCCTTTAATTCTCTACTTTTGTGAGGTCATTTTTTTTTTTTTCAATTTCCTTATGTGAATGATTGAGTGAAAGGTGTGGTCCTAAGTAACTCTGCCTACTTCGACACACATGTTTACTGCTAAACATTCTAGGTTTAGGCTCATGGGTACCTACGGGTGTCAGAGGAAGGAGATCTTGAGATTAAGTAGTAAATCCTTGGTCAAGACTGAAAGACTACTTTGGCATGCAGAATTTGCCACCAGAAGTTTTGTCTGCTTGCTTTTGTCAAATGTCATCTTCCTCGTTTTCAATATGACATGCTATTTTATTCTTAACTTGAGGATTTCAACAATCTTCTGTTATTCTTCCCTCCAGTATTGGCTCCATCAAAAGCATTCTCTACACTGCTATGAGAGAGTGATTAAATATTGATAATCTAAAAATATCACTTTCCTAAGAGCCTCTGTTAATCATTAACTATGATCTCATTAAGTACAAAGAGGAAGTCTAAATCCCTGGATAGGACGCACATGCCCTGTGTAAGTGAACTTTTGGCTACCTTGCCAAGTAGTGTTTTGCCACTCCCTGCCTCATGTCCTGTGTGATAGCAACCACCAATCACATCTTCTTTCTCCTCTCCATGCCCTGCTTCTCTGGGTTTGCCTCTGCTAAATCCTTTCATTGCCTTCCCTTAAAAACTCATTTATTTATCTTTCATTTCTATCCCCAATTTTATTATGTATCTGTTGATTACAATTCTCCCTACCAGACTGTTTGCTCCATAAGGTAGAGAGGTTGTCTTTATTTTCTGTGGCTTATTTTTCTTATGAGAAAAATGAGAAAAGTGCATTACTTACTTTGTCAGAAGATTGAATGAGTTAATATATGTCCCTGGCAAATGGTCAGTAGTCACCAAATGCTAGTTATAGTATGATCATTATTATTATTATGATGATTATCAACAGCAGTAGGAATTGTCATCATATTACTGTTACATAATAAGTACTCAGTAAGTGAGTGTAGAATGAATACAGTGATCAATGACATTCAGAAACCCAAGAAAAGAGGAAAAGGGGAGAACTGACTTGAATTAGGAAAGACAAAGGTAAAAAAAAAATACTGGAGGTTAAGGGCTCTGGGCTCCTGCATGGCTGACCATGCCTTGAGTCCCAGATCTGGAGGCTTGCTCTCTTTCTCTCTCGTTCTGGTAAAATAAAAATAAATAAATAAAGTTAGATAAAATAATTCTTTATCAAATAAGAAAGAAAGAAAGAAAGAAACTAGTGATGACTCTACCATGGCCTAAACCTAGATTATTCAGATAGCTTCTAAACTGCCTTTCCCCTGAGGAGCTATTTCACCTATTCATTGTAAGTTCTGTCCATGGCCACAGTATTAAGTGATGTTGGATAGGACCAAGCGAGCATATGTGACTTTGAGATAGGACTTTTCAGTGTACCCTACAACAGTATTTTCATTTATTTTATACAATCCTGTACTACTAATTTGGCTCTTTCCTACTTCAGTAATCATAGCTGAATAATTTTTTTAAAATAATTTTTAAATTAACATGTAATTCTTGGGCATATTTTGGGGACAAATTAATAAATTAACAATGTGATTTTTCAGTATAATAATACCATTTGTAATGATTGGATCAGAATAATTAGCATACCATCATCTCCTACATGTGTCTTTGCCTGTATTGGGAACATTCAAAATCCACCCAGAGGACTTTTATTTTGCAACCACTTAGGATGCTAGCAAGTTTTACTACATTTTTAATTAGATGAAATAGGAGATATATAATGTAGTTAGTAAAAACAGAATCATTCCAGAAAGAGGTATAAAAAGAACAGGAAACAAATTCCCTATCAATTAATAGTCGGATCTTTCTTTGTCTCTGAGACTCATGATATTATTCACAAAGTTTGTTTTTATAGAACAGACCTAGCTCCCGGGCTTTCGAGTTATTATTATGTGCAAAACAGGACTTAGTGTGAGAAAAATAATCTGTATATTGCATTTATAAATAAATGAATATAAATTATTTGATTCATACTGTTACAACTATAATAATATATTCATAATAAGTGAGTCAAATGATATTAAATAAAATTTATTGAGAATTTAATATGTTTTCATCGTTAATCCTCATAATATTCTGGAAATAAATATAAGTATGTTTTCCGAAGCCAGGCAGTGGCAGAAACTAAGATTTAAATAAGATCTGTTAGATCCTGGCATCTGGTATCTGATGCCCTGCATTAACCTGTTTCGTGTGTGTGTGTGTGTGGGGCTATTTATGCTTAGAATAGTGCTATTCTTACTATAGCTAAAGATCATACACTTTATTAACTCAAATGCCAATTAGTAACATAATTTTCTGTATTGCTTATCAAAGTTCAACTACCTAATCTTTTAATCTTTATATATTTTAATCATTTATGAATAATTTTAAAGATGAGATCCATGTCTATTTTACGTGCAATGTACAAATAACATATTATATATATATATTTAATTTCAATTAATATTGTCTTTATCTTGCTGCAAGGGAAACCCACAATAATAGTGCTTAAAGATTTGATGAAGGACCAACAGGTGGCATAGTGCTTAAAGTGCTGGACTGACCACAGTTTGAGTCCCAGATCTGGTGGCTTGAAATTCACCCCAGGTACATGTATGTGCATGCACAACAAGAGGAGAATGGAGGAGAAGGAATTGAGGCATAGCTATACCTTGGGGAGGGGGATGATTTCTCATTTTCTGTCTGTCTCTCTGGTGAGCACAGTCCCCTATAGCAAAAATCACTCAGAAACAAACAAAAAAGATTTTGATGTGTAAGTCTATATTTTCTCTTTATAACTTTCATACGACTCTATAAATATTGATGGAACCTCTTTTAGTCTGTACCAATTTTAGGTCAAAGAGTCAGAATCTTTAGGAGGAATTATGGTTACTTAAAAATGTTATTGAAGTAAAAATAAGGCTTATTAGAGTTTAGGAAAAATAAAGTGTATTAATAAATGGGAGCAAATAATGTTTCCAACTGAATAAAATTAGAATACCCAAATCCTTCCGAAGCCAATTTAATTAAATCTTAGAATCCAGTGTTATTGTGTTATGGTGCCAGTCCCAAACTCTGGTAACCACCTTTTTTCTCTCTGCTACCATGAGTTCAATTATTTTAGATTTCATATATAAGTGTGATCATGCAGTGTTTGTCTTTCTGTGGCTGGCTTATTTCATTTATCTCACTGTCCCAGGTTCATCCATGTTGTTTTTAATGAAAAACTTTCCTTCTTTTTAATGCTAACCAGTATTCTATAGTGTATTTATGGCACAGTTTCTTTTTGAAAAATTGTGTGGTATTTATGGAGAGGTTTTTGCTATAGGGCATGTGCACTCACCGGAAAGACAGAGAGAGACATAGAGACAGAAAGCGAGAAATCACCCCCCAGGGGGGATGACCATGCCGAAATCCTTTCTCCTCTATTCTCCTCTCAGGATCTTGGGCATGCACATGCACACGTCTGGCATGAGTTTAAGCCACCGGTTCCGGGACTCAAACTGCGGTCGACTACATGGTAGTCCAGTGACATAGCCATTACACTGCTGGTTCCATTCTTTTTAAAATTTATTTTATTATTATTATTTTTATACATTCAATTGTTATACATCATTTAGCTTGTAGTGAGAATTTACCCAATATGAAACATACCTCAGACCAGTCCAGTTGAGAATACTGTATCTATTATCCTCAACAGGTAGAATACCATTGTATTCATGTAATATAGTCTCCACTTTATATCAATGAGTCATTATTATATAAGACTATATACTTTCTGAAGTTCACTACTGGCTTGCCTTCAGTTTTGTACTTTTGCTTATAATTACCTTACCTATCCAGGGTCTTTCATGATTTCATAAGAATTTTAGGATTGTTTCTGTGAAAAATGTCACTAGAATTTTAATAGAGATTGCATTGAATCTGAATAGAAATATTAATTCTTCTACTTCATGAATACAAAATATACTTATGCTTATTTGTGTGTTCAATTTTTTTGATATGTGTTTTAGAATTTTTGTGAACAGATTTTCTAACCCCTTGGTTATATTTATTTCTAGTTTATGTTTGTGCATAGGTATTTTAAGTGAGATTGTTTTCTTGATTTCCTTTTCAGGCAGTTTGTTATTGGTGTGTGGAAATGCCACTAATTTTTTTATGTTGATTTAGTATCCTGCAACTTTACTGAATTAATTTATTAGTTTAATAGTCTTTTTGGTAGAGTCTATAAGTTTTTTACATGGAAGATATCTTCTGCACAATTTTACTTTCTTTTCTGTCTCCTACTTCCCTCTCACCTGTTCAGAGTCTCCTTTCCTATGATTCTGTGTATTTCCTATATTTTATGAATTTCTAGCCATTAAGAGATGCCACCAACATTTGTTGACATGGTGTAAAGTGCATTTTAAAATATAACATATCATGCATTTGTTTATTTATTAAACATATTTGTCCAGCAATTTACTAGGATTTAAAGTGCAATGTGATTGTTTCTGAAGGTTTTCTGTCCCAGTGAGGCCTACAGTTTGGAATAAGGTGGGCAGAAAACAATGAATACACAAAATAGACCTGTAGTTATAGTGTGTGGTACATGGAATAGAAGAAGAGACAACACATTGTGAGAAATAATTATCTGTGAATGGGCTCACTTATTACTGTATGTTTGAGATATTATATACTTATATACTTAGGGGGGAGAGATAGTGAGAGAGAGGTCAGTTAATATCAGCAGGTAGACATGTAAAAATGGAGAGTAAAAATACAGTCAAAGAGAAAATCATGCCTCAAAGCTAGAAAGATTTTGACACATTTATGGAATCGAATGAAGACCAATGTGCTAATATATGTTAGTTATTGAATGAGTGTCAGGAAATGTAGTTTAAGTTGGAGGAAGCTATGGTTCATATTATGCAGGATCTTGAGGGCCCTGTTAAGCAGACCCTGTAAGGAAATATTATATTTATTTCATTTAAATATAATGGGGACCCTTTAATGTTTCAATTTAAGGACTGATATGATAATAACTCCATTTTTAAAATACCAATTTGAAGAGCTTATGAAAAATAGATAGGAATTGGCAAATGCAATAGCACAGAACCATTTAGGAGGCTATTTTTCTAGTACTTGTAAGAGCATTATCATAGTTTAAACGAAGAAGCTACAGTGATTATAGATGAAAGAATATATAATCAAAATATATTAAGGGATTCAAACTATATTTAGGGAATAGATTTGACAGGTTAGAGATGTGACAACGTTAGAAATGATTCCTAGGTTTCTGGTTTAAATAACTTATGGAAGTAGATGTCATTGGTAGAGATGTTGAAACCTAAAAAAGTGGCAGGTTCGACAGTTCAGTGTTAGATATATTAAGAGATACCTATAAGACCTTCAAGTGGATATAACAAATTAATAGCCCAGAGAAATTAGCACTCAATATAAAAATGCATGCATCAACAACATAGGATGACACTTAAAGCCATGGTCTTAGATGACATTTCCTAAGGAGAAAGTTTTTTTTTTTCTTTTTCTTTTTTTTTTTTTTTTTTTTTTAGTGGCGGATTTTTTAACATCGCCAAGAGAAAGTTTTTTTTTTTCTTTTTCTTTTTTTTTTTTTTTTTTTTGAGGGAGAGGTTTTTGCTACAGGGCATATGCACTCGCCAGACAGAGAGACAGAAAGCGAGAAATCACCCCCCTCCCATGGGGGGTGGCCACACCACAATCCCTTCTCCTCCGTTCTCCTCTCAGGATCTTCGGCATGCACGCACACGTGCCCAGCATGAGTTTTAAGCCACAGGGTCCAGGACACAAACCACGGTCGACTACATGGGAGTCCAGTGACATAGCCATTATGCTAACTGCTGGCCCCAGGAAAAAGTTTTAAAGGCGAAGATAAGAGGTTACCCCTGAGGACTTTTTAGAGCAAAGATCATGGAAGTTGATGATACAAAACGTAAACTAAGGAGAAATTATTACAGAGCTAACAGAATAACAAAGAATTAGAGTAGACCAAGGCAACTGTAAGGAAGGAGTAGTAATCTGTGAGAGAGCTAACAAGGAAACAACAAAAAAGACCCATTGTGTTTGGAATATTGTACGTTATTGGTGGTGCTCTTGAAAGCAAGTTGGCTAGAATATTAGGTATAGAAGTCAGATTGAATTGGATTTGAAAGAGAAAGAGAAATAGGAAGTAAAGATAGCAAATATAAGCAACTTTTTAAAAAACCTTTGTTCTGAAAGGGTACAAAGTGTCAGGAGGAGGTAGTGTATTGGAAACATGCAACTATCTAAACATTTAAAATGCATGTTTTCCTTTCTTTCTCCTTTTTCTTCCTCTTTCTTCTCCTCTCCAGTGGGTTGACCCTCCTTTTCCTCTTCTTTCTGTTCCTCTTCCCCCTCCTCCTCCTCATTTCTCTTCTCTTTTTTCTAAGGCAGTAGATACAGAGTGTTTAATGCCTAGAGAAATAATCCAGTAGAGCAGATCTGAGAGGGTTGCTGATAATAGAATACTTTCAATACAGTAATTATTTGCAATTGTGCACATTTCTTACCAGATTTTCTCTACTTAGATACATAAATTCTATTCATCACAATAGCAGAAGAATAGGATAAATCTCAAAACATTCCATGTGATTATAAAATACAGAAACCGTAATATTCATTTCTGATGTTGAAATCAGAGGACTGAGCTAGTACTCACAGGCCATTTTGAGGATTTGATTTAAAGAGGAATGGCCATGTTTGCTATAAACACAAAGGAATGCGGAGTTAGGTGAAAATGCAGTCAATTTTATATTAATGTACTCAGATGGTTCCAAATTTGAAAGTAAATGTTACAAACAGATCAGCTGAAAATTGGTTGTAGATATGTATTGATAAACAATATTCATGAAATTAGATCCACATTTATTAGACAGATATCTGTAAGATAGCAGACCAGAAAGTTGAAAAAAAAAATTAGATGAGCATAGGAAATGAAGAGAGAATGAGGAAAATGCTGCTTGGAAGGGGAAAAAAGAATGGCAACTAGGCAGGGAGTGAGAATGTGGATGTGGATTGGATATCCCAGGAACAGCTGGGTAGCTGAAAGTAAAGCTGGGAAGCCTTATTTCTTAAAGAAGGGAACAGCAAATCATGATTTTATAACAAGGTAGATCATGTTTCAATGACTAGAAAAAATAGGTTTAAAAATACTTGCTACTGTTTATTTTACATTTATCTGAATTTACGCACATGATATGGTTTGTTCATAATTATTCGAGAAGCAGTAGGGCAATAATCCTCCTCATGTACACCCCGACCTGTTCTGCTTCCCAGCATTTTTCATGAAACAAACTTTACTTTCTTATTTGGTTAATTTATTGACTCTTGGACTTGTTCAGATCATTCTCTGAGGCCCATTCATTATGAGACTATTCTATTGGTGTTATTATATAATTTTATCCGTTGCATAATGGATAATTGATAAATTGTCATATTTGATTATAATTGATAAATTTCACCTGTGAATCCACTGCAGGATTCTTTCTCAGTTCCTAACTCTACTGTTCACTTAGCCAGGCACCAAATGCCGATCCTTCCCTCTCTCCTAGAGCCAATACCCAGTTCTTTATCCAGGTCTAGTCTTTGTCTTTTTCATAAGCTTGTCTGGAATCTAACTTGAATTTTTCACCTCCTTGACTCAAACACTCATTATTTATTACACAACAAACCACAATCCCTACCAAGTGACCCAGCATGTCTACGTTGCTTGTGCCATGCTGTATTTATTTGACTTTCATCTTCACTCTCATCTTATCTACACTTAATTCTAGTTCATAATAAAGGGAACCACCCTTTCTCTGTTAGCAGTCTGTGCTTGAGTGGAACTGCTGCAACAACAGGCTCCTAAGGGTGTTCCATTAAGGGAAGGCTGTTTCTGTAGCCACAGTGCTGGGTTCAGAGACGGCACGTGACTGAAGGTGACCTATGACAGCGCTCAAGCAAACTTCCATTGGGTCACTGGGAAAACAATACGATTCAGGATTATTGCTGGGTTGGGTACTATATATTAGTCAAAAGTTTCTGTTGGTTATTTATTTACATTTAGTATTTGCTAACACACACTACATTGAAATTAGGCGTATTTCTTATGTATTACTTGTATCCTATTTCTGACAGACTTGTTCATTTGAGTTTTCTGTATTACCTCTTTTACATTTAATAGTGTGCAAAATATTAATATTCTATTTAGGTGTGATCATTTCTCTGGAAGATTTGATATTCAAGACTTGTTTCATATTATGTCATTATGATGGACTGTGATAGCTGAAAGTGTGATTGAAGGGGCTTTCTTCTTGTAAACTAAAACCCTATTTATATTGCATAATGGAACACTTGAGAGCCATTTTCCTTACATGTTTCTATATTCAACATTTTCTAGATCTAAAAAGTGATTGGATTTAGAATTTTTAATTCATTTAAATTCAAGAAGTCAGTAAAGATACAGTTTTATAGAGACTGTTAACTCCACATGGAGCAAATTTCTTGTTAATTTTTTTGAATATTGATGATAACAAATTATGAATTTGAAATGTAAATGGCTTCCTGTTGAATAAAAAATCTCCAAATATTACACTTCCATTTATTAAAATTAGGCTAAGTCAGAATAATTCACGAAGCTCACTTTTCTTTTGTTTTTAATTCACAGGAAGTTGGTATAGGTAGAACTTTCAGAATAACTGCTGTCCATCAATTTATATCCATGTTATTACATATAGGTATTAGAAAGAATAATTGATTTTCCCTTTTAAAAAGGTCTTTATAATGGCAGTAATATCAAATGCCTTCCATTTATTTCCATTTCTGTGCTTCATTAAACTTTTCAAATTCTTTTCATATAACAAAAACACTTTTGTATTATTGAGAGTTTTAAAAATGCCTTAACATTTGTCCTACTCTTTTTTAGCATCTTCCATGGAGAATATGACAAATGACAAATAAAATATAAATTTCAGATTCCAACAAGGAAATTTTTACAAGTTAGTTCATAACTCACATTTAACTTCTTATTTTCAAACATAAGTATGAGCAGAGTACTATTTCTGGAGGGAATTGCATCTGGCCAGACATTTGAAAGCCAGCCTAGTGTGTTTGAAGAGAAAATATAATTGTGTAAATTAGTGGAAAGAAAAGTTAGCAACATTTTAAGTTTATATTTTATTTTTATGTATCATATGTTCTGTTCTAATTTATATACCTCTTGATTTTAGTGACATTAAATGACATTATACACATGTTCCAGCAGTTGTTAGCCTTGTCAATTTTAAGAACCATGCTGACTCTGATGGTTCCCTTCTATTTATATAAAACTCTGGAAATATTTATCAAATATGAAAAAAGAAGTGTACTCTGGAATTAACATTCCAGCAATATGAGAAGAAAATGATATTAAGATTAAATTAATTTTATTTTTTCATATTTCTAAGAGAAATGCGTGCTCATGAATTTTTTATTTACATTTAATCATTGTCTGTACAGTGTACAATATGGTTTTTCAAAGCATGCATAGCATGCATGTCAATCAAGTCAAAGATATTACCATATATATAATTTTAAACAGATAACTTTATGTTCTTATGTCTATAAAATATTTTTTCCTTGAGTTCCTAATCCCCTCTTACCCACCCTCTTTTGGTATCTGCATTTACTCACCCTGCTATTATATCTTCAAATATTTCCATTTCTGCTGTAGAGTGAAGATATTTGGTATGTACTAAATGGGGACATACAAGGTCTTCCTTAATCTGGCTTGCTTCACTTAGCAATTAATATTTCATATTTGTCCACTTTGTATTAAATTACTGGGTCTCATTGCTTTTTATGGCCAAGTAGTATTCCATGGTGAATATATGCCTCATGAATTTTTCAAAAAGAAAAACATGACCCAGCCACAGTAGTGTGTACTAGTTAATGCTGCTCGGGAGACTGAGGCCACAGGAGAGACCTGAATTTGATTCCCAGTCCACTTTACAAAGCTGAGCATAGTGGCATGCACCTTAGCCCCAGATACATAGAAGACTGAGGCAGGAAGATGGTGTCATAATGAGAACCTGTCTTTATTTATTTATTTATGTTTCGAGAGATTTTTGCTATAGGGCTCGTGCACTTGCCAGAGAGACAGAGAGAGACAGAGAGCAAGAGATAATCCCCTGGGAGAATGGCCACATCCATTCTCCTCTTGGGATTTTAGGCATACATGCACATGTGCCCAGCATGAGATTTAAGCCACTGGGTCCAGGACTTGAACCACCATCGATTACATGGGAGTCCAGTGTTGTAACCATTACACCATCTGCTGGTTCCAAAAACCTGTCCTTAAAAAAAAAAGGAAATTAAAACTGCATAGAAATATTTAAACTAGAAAGTAATAAAAAGCCATGTTCTCAGAAAAACTTATTTTAGATGTATTTTCTAAAGATTCTGTGTGAACAGAATTTGTGGTTATTTAATTACCTCTTAACTCCTGTGGCAATATCAGCACTGTTCATAATGAGATTCTCACTAGGCAGCAGGGCTCTAGAAGGTATAGACTGCAGGGAATGAGCAGCAATGTCTACTAGAAAAGGAACATCCAATAAGCACACACTTATCAGACTAGGACAACATTTCATTTTCCAGGACACCAGGATATCACATTAGATAGGGATCAGATATCAGATTCCAGGACACAACAATCGAAATTTGGCAAAGGAGCTGGTCAATATGAGAGAAAAATACGTAAGTTAGTGAATGCAGAGAATGGTCTGACTTTTATTGGTGGAATTGTGGGAGTGAGCCAGGGGACACTGACATACAGCCAGAATTATAAATATAATAATTTATAAAGTGAAAACTCAATATAAATATGGTAAGATTTTATGAAGTTTACTCAAAGGCTATTGACAGGGGATTCCCTATATGCTCTAGAAGCATCCATGGGCACTGATGCTAGAGTAATCTCGTTTATTTCCTGTCTTCAGCTTTCCTTTCCAACTCACTTTTTCCTCAATCTATACACACTCATTGCTTCTGTCTTATAAACAAACTACCTACAAGAAGTTGTCCTCCCTTGTACCCAAGCCCTCCTCTGGATGGTGCACTATTTCTCATATTCCATAACATCTAAAATTCTATAAAAGATAGCTGTCATGAGTTGTTGCTGCTCACCTTTAATTTATCTCTCCACCAAATATAATCGGGTGCCTGTCCTTCAGAACTATTCTTGAAGTTTGTCCAGTAGAGTGACTGAAGGCTTCTATGTTCAGAAATCTAACAGAGATTTTTGTTTTTCAGTCTTTCCTTTACTGCATGCCTGTAACTATGCTTTTCATAAAATCATTTTATCTGAATTTAAATTCAAATTATCTCATCATCCCTTCCCATGTTCCTCCATTCGTTGCTTTTTTGCCTCTCACATCATAAACATTGGCATTTCTTTTTGATGTACTTTTCTCAGCTGTTGTTATTAATTTGTAAACAATTGTCTGTTGATGATTTCCCTTTATCTGTTTCATTATTTGACTAATCCCAGAGCTTCAAAGTCAAACATTACATCTTTCGTAGGGCATAATAGTTTGCATCTACCAAAGTTAACACATACCCCCAAATTATGCATAAGCCTCTGCCTCAGCCATACCAGAAATAACCCTGGGCATTTCTTATCTCTATAACTGATGCTTGAAAATCTGAGATGATCTCAACTCTTTCACATCTTTCACCAACATATCAAAATAAATCACCAAGTCTCACATATCTCTTTAATATTTATTGTTTATTTGCTTCCTGGACTATTTTAATAATATGATAAATAATAGTGATGGTATTAATAAAAACTAACAATATATGCATCTTATACTGTAGGCACTATGTCTGTTGTTTTACTTGTACCAATCTCCTTGTGAGCAATTTCTTTTGTTTTTGTTTTTGGAGAGGTTTTTTTGCTGTAGGGAACGTGCATTCGCCAGACAGACAGAGACAGAGAGATAGAAAGCGAGAAATCACCCCCCAAGGGGGATGGCCACGCCACAATCCCTTCTCCTCCATTCTCCTCTCGGGATCTTGGGCATGCACACACACGCGCCCGACATGAGTTCAAGCCACCGGGTCAGGGACTCAAACCGCAGTTGACTATGTGGGAGTCCAGCGACGTAGCCGTTATGCTAACTGCTGGTCCCCAGCAATTTCTTTTGAAGAATTATTTTATTTATTTTACTTGAACTGGGAGAAACAGAGTAAGACAGAGTGTGAGAGAGAAAGAGAGAGGGAAAGTGAGAAAGCAAGCCACCAAGTTCGAGACTCAGACTACGCATGGCCATGTGGGAGTCCGGTGCCCTTAACCACGACACCACCTTCCAGTCCTATGAGTAGATTTTACTAGTAATTCCATTTTTAAAATGAAGAAATTAAGAGGAAAGATGATTAAGTCACTTTACTGGTGTTCTACCTCAAGTACATGACAGTCAGGATATGAATTTAGGCAATTTGGCTCCAAAGACTGCCCCTTAATTTACTCGTCTTTCTCCATCTTTTATATTATGCCACTTACCATCTAGATCGAAATCTTTCTCTTCACTGTTTTTAGGCAATGCCATTTGAGCATCGTATTCATAGTTTACTGTGCACCACTCCCATGCCTCACTTTGTTTCATTATTTCAGCATTGTCTTACAAATAAGCTGCATCAGATTTGTTTACAATGAAGCTACAACTTACCGGCCCAGTCTAGCTCCAGCTTGTCTGCCACCTTGGTCATGAGTGTTTTGGAAATTAGACCTATGGAAATGTCAAAATAGCTTCATGATCTCTGACCTTTACGGTGTCAGTCAGGGCTGGACTATTCCAGCAGTGTAGAACACCACTCTCCACTTGGAAAGTGACGGCTTCTGGCAGAGCTTGTGATGGCTGAAATCTGTGGTCACAGATGGCTTTCAGATACCTGATACCCTGAGAAAATGCTCTCAGCACAGAGTAAGCCAGTTTTGATAAGCGAAGCATAAAAACATATATATTACACTCAGTTTCCAGGTCAGATTCAGGGTTGTGGGCTTCGAACTTAAGAACAATAATAAAAACTGTGAATATAAAATTAGATATAACATGATGAATGGGTTGTGCAAGTAATGGGTCCTGATGCTTGACTTTGTTTCTATCACTTAGATGAGTACTAGAATCCCGTTGACTCAATAGTTCCCCTGTGAGTGAATGTGACCATATGTTCCAGGCATTACTTTGTTTTTTTAAAATAATTATTTATTTAATTTTATTTATGTATTATTATTATTTTAACTTGGCATAGGGTACATGTGCTCCCCAGAGAGAGACAGAGAGAGAGAAAGTGAGAAAAAAGCAACCAGGCCTGGGACTCAAACCATGGTCAACTATGTGGGAGTCCAGCAGCTTAACCACTGTGCCACTTGTTGACCTCATTCAGGCATAACTTTTACACATGAGTAATAAATGAGAAATTTTATGTATAGCGTAAAGGAAAACTTAAAGTGATTTGCAGAAATTAGGAAGTAGAATAAGAACAGGAAAATAGATACTAAGATTAATAAATCATTTGGAGCTCAAAACTCTGAAGACAAAGTAGTGGCTCTGATGACATGCCATAGAAAAAAGTCACCTACTTTCAAATACTTATCTTCTCTTAGAAGTTCTAAAGCCATTATTTTTAAATATCTCAAGTTCTGAAATTAAATTTGTGAGTTTTCATTTCTTCACATCCAATCTTAAGAATGCATATGGAAAAAATGAACACACGTACACTTGTGTATGCATGCACATGTGCATATATCTACACATATTTATGAATAATCAAAATATCATATTAATTTTAATTTACATATGACATATGAACTTTTGATATTATGTTTTGTTTTGTTTTGTTATGTTTTCTTTTTGGAGAGGTTTTTGCTATAGGGCACGTGCACTCTCCAGAAAGACAGAGACAGAGAGACAGAAAGCAAGAAATCACCTTCTGGGGGGGAATGATCACACTGCAATCCCTTCTCTTTCACACTCTTCTTGAGATCTTGGGCATACATGCACACGCCTGGCACGAATTTAAACCACCAGGTCCAGGACTTGTACTGTGGTCAACTACATGGGAGTCCAGCAACGTAGCCATTTCGCCATCTGCTGGTCCTGATAGTTTTTTTATGTTTTTTGTTTGTTTGTTTGTTTTGCTTTGTTTTTTAATTTTTCATAGATGGGGAGAGACAGAGTTACAGAGACAGGGAATATGCGAAATCACCCCCCAAAGGGGTGACCACACCACAGTTATTTCTTCTCTGTTCTCATGGGATTTTTTGAACATGCCCGCACATGCACCTAGCTTGTTTTTGAAGCCTCTGGGTGGGAATTCAAACCTCAGAGTCAACCATGTAGGATTTAGCACCTTAACTGCCATACCACCTCCTGGCCTGACATGTGCTTAAGAGGTCGACCCCATACACAACTTTTCAGTTGATATTTTTGTTCTCACTTCTATCATTTTGATGTTAATACTACTAATAAAGCAAGTTATTATGTGAGTAGTTAAGTGTGAATGATCCTTACTACTGTGTTCAATGTCACATCTATTGTAATTAAGATTCTTATTAGGGAACTCCTTGACATAGTATTTTACCAAATTAAACTATTTTGTTTTGCAGGTACATGATTCTTTTGACTCTTGGCTTGAGTTTGATTTTGATGGTTACAACTAGAATCCATAATTATAGAATAATATACCATTTAAGATCTGAGAAGGGCATGACCTTGAGTTTGTAATAATTTTACAATCACAAATGCAGTAGTTTCAGCTTAGAGAATTAAAAGCAATTCTAGTTGAAAACAATAGATTCCAATGACAGCTCTCTTTTCTGTAGCATCTGAAGAAAAATAACTGATTTCAGATGCTAACTCTTGGAAATGTCCATATGACATGGAAACAAGCATTTTTTATTTAAGGACAAAAGCTGACACTAAAGTGAAGTTTGTTCTTATTCTCAGTGAAAGCATCATGTTTCTCTTAGTATAGAAACTCATTTGTTTTACTTTTTGTTAGTATTTGAAGTGGGACATGAGGTAGCATCCCCAGGAGGCCACATTACTACTGTTCTCCAAGAGAATTATCAAGCCATCTCAACATTTCTCCATAAAAGTTTGATTTTTTTAAAGGTGCTTCAATTCAAGCTTTGTTGGAAAAACTTAAATTGCTATGGATGGCAGCATTTTGCTAACATTTTAGAAAATCCATCACTTTTTCCTCCTCATTATATTTGTTCTCTACATACTTTTGTTTTATTCCTGTATATTCCTTTTGCAATGTTTACTGGTAGATCCTACTCTTCTGAAATTAAGTATTAAGTATAGTTACATAAATTGTATTTAGGTAAAAAATCATAATAAAATTTATATATACTCTAGATAAGATTTAAATGTCTAAAAGAATGTGATAATAAATTCTACAGTGAGTTAGGTAAAATATTGGTCATTGAGAAAATCCATAGACTCTTTTTCATCAGTACTATGTTGCTGTAATGAATCATATTCTTAACAGTCGACATTGTTAAAGATACACATTTTTTGTTTTTGCTTTTGCTATAGGGCATGTGCACTTGCCAGAGAGAGACAGAGAAAAAGGGAAATAGCCATGCTGCAATCCCTTCTCTTCCATTCTCCTCTCAGGATTTTAGACACACATGCACACCCATCTGACATGGTTTTTCAGGCTGCCAGGATTCGAACCACAGAGTCAGCTATGTGGGATGTAGTACCTTAACCATCACACTATCTTCTAGCCCAAGACATAGTGAGTTAAAAATAATAAAACCAAATTAGAATAGAGTTTATAAAACAAAAAGTTTCTGTTGTATATTAATGTTTAAAATTATTTTTATAAACTATGAAAAAATCTGACCTAGCTCGTTCCTTTTATTTTTATTTTGTGGCTATAAGCTTTATGAGATGAACCATATAGAGTATTTGTATTTTATAGATAAATTTTCTCACACAAGATCCTAGATACCTTGAAGAGGCAAGGTCACTTTCTAATTTGTTTTAGAGATTTTTGCTATAGGGCACGTGTGCTCACCAGAGAGACAGAGAGACAGAAAACAAGAAATCACCTTCCCAGGGGGTGTGGCCATGCCACAGTTCTTCTCCTCCATTCTTCTCTTGGGATCTTGGGTATGCACACGCGCCCTGTGTGAGTTTAAGCTGCTAGGTCCGGGACTTGAGCTGTGGTCGACCACAGAGTCCAGCAACATAATCATTACATCATCTGCTGGTCCTGTCAAGGTCACGTTTAAGAAAATTCAGAGACCTAAATTTGGCTCACAGCACAGCAAACAGCTATTGGTGAGACTGCTTGTCTCACCGATATCAGGTTGTTTTTCCTGTTTTTGATGCACTTTCCTTACCCATAAAAGTAAAGCTATTATGATTATGATTATTATTCATGGTTTGTAAAGTACCTTACAAATTTATGATTTTATGGATTCTATAACACATAGAGTAAAAAATGAGAGAATAAGAAATAGACACTCACATAGAACTTTGTCCATGGTATCAAGAAGAATGGTTTCTTAAGGATCTTGCTTTCTTAGTATGTCCCAGACCAGTCACTTGTTTCCCCCTCTGCATTTGCCGGTTTCCACCCCTCATTCTGGAGCTGGATATTTCCATGGATATAATCTTCCAGAGTAAGAATTGGCTGAACTGTCCAAGAGACATAAATCCCCATTCTGGTACCGAGAGTCTAACCTGTGTGGAACTGATGATAGAGACTGTGAAGCAGAAATAGAAGCTAAATATACCTTTGGTAGTGTGATGGTTATTTTTCAGGAGTAAACGTTAGGACAAAGAAACTGAGTGAATATATGTTGTCTCTTACAGTAGAGACTGGCATAGCAATTGTTAAGTTCATAAATTAAGTTGGATTAGTGAGAGAAACATAATTGAGAGTGTAAAAGCTATAGGTGTGAGCAGAAGAGAGAGGCAGTTTTTTTGTTCTACTTTATTCCAACAACACTTAGACAAGAGTAAGTTCACAATGAATTTACAAATCATGAAGAAGACTAAGAAATTTTTCTAGGTCAAATTCAGAGCTGACATATTAAAGAAAGAGTGAAACAAATACATGGTTATATGTAATTTCTATTTAAAAATCAAAATTGTACTTCTTCCTTAAATTACTTGCAAACAGTATCTAGAATTTGTTTAATAAGGTTTTTCTGATAGGGTGTGTATGCTCACTAGAAATGGTGACAGAGAATGTGAGAAACAGCCCTTGGGGAGATGGCCACACCACAATACATTCTCCTCTATTCCCCTCCTGGAATTGTGGGCACATAGCAAGTAGGCCCTGTGTAATTTTAAAACTTGCAGGCCCAGGATTCAAATCAAGATTGGCCATGAGGCAGTCTAGCACCTTAACCACGATGCCACCTGATGACCTCAGAATCTAGAAAAAAAAATTTTTTTTGAGAGGATTTTGCTATAGGGCGGTGTGCTCACCAGAAAGACAGAGATAGAGAGACTGAAAGCAAGAAATCCCTGCCTAGAGAGATGGCCATGCCAAAATCCCTTTTCCTTCATTTTCCTGTTGGGATTTTGGGCACATATGCACATGCACCCAGCATGAGTTTAAGCCACCATGTCTGGGACTCAAACTGCAGTCGACTACATGGGAGTCCAGCGATGTAGCCATGACACCATCTGCTGGTCCCTAGAAATCTTTTAATATGTAGAATTATAACATTACTTTGTTTAGGTATTTAATTAGATTGTCTTACTCTTAAAACTTACTTTCCTTTAAAGTTTTAAAGGAAAACTCCATTACTTTGATATTCATTTCATTTTTTAGCCCTTGTATAAATATGGTGTAGATGCAGATTTCTGGTTTATTTTATTTATTTCTTACATAAACAAGAGAAACAGAAAAATAGAGAAACGGCAACCCCAACAGTGTCTTGAATCCACAACCCACCTCCCAATTTAAGCCAGCCCCAGATAATGGGCACATTTGTGTCTGGCATATTCAGGGAGGTCTCCGGATACAAACTTGGAACCTTCCTATCTGAGGGAGCCTTGCAGAGAATCACATTTTACTTCCTCACCACTGTCTGGTGCCCATATGTGACTATTTTTAATAATGAAACTAAATAAACATGCAGTGATTTAAACAGCTCAATATAAGAGATATCACTAACATATAAAGCAGTTGAATAGATACCAAGTCTAGTTGGGAGTGATTAGATTCACTGATTCTTTTCACCATGTAATTGTAGATGAAAGACTGATCCACTTGGCTGAAATTTATTATTTTATATTTAATAAATCATTTGAAAATTATCTTATTGCAGGTAAAACCATTTGTCACCTAGGATTCTCATTCTTTTACAGTAATGGCCTCTCTTAACTAGCATTATATTGAAATTAAGAAGAGATAGATTTGACATTTTGGTATTGCTTGCAGTCACTGAGGCATGATATTTTATGTTGCATTTAGCAATAACAATTGAAGCTCAGAGCATTTATGAGATGTTAATGGTAAGAAGGGAGGAGTTGATATATAGAGATTGCTTTATGATTCAGAAAACGCTTAGTAATAAGGTCATTCTTCAGAATTTTAGACAAAAAGAAGAGTTTGCATTTTTAGTTTGTTTGTCCATAGGTAAATGTAGAGAGAGAGACAGAGAGAAAGAATAAAAGAAACTCTGTGCAAAAGAGCACCTACTATCTGACAAAATAATTATGGTCTGAATAAAACAGACAAGTGGCTGATTCAGAGGCAAAAATGGCTTATAAAGAAATTTTCTTCAGTAATGATAATGTCTCACATTTTGATAAGAGTTTTTAGGTTACAAAGATGTATGCATTTATCAAAGCTTAGGAAATGTACACTTCTGATATGTGCATGCATAATATTTAAGTTTTACACTAAAAAAAACTGAAATAAAAATCAAACTCTTATTAACAAGCACATTTTAAAACTTAGTAAGGAACTTGCCTATACATTTTTTTTGAGAGGTTTTTGCTATAGGGTGCATGCATTCTCCAGAAAGACAGAGAGAGACAGAGAGACAGAGAGCAAGAAATCACCACCCCCACCAGGCGGAATGGCCAAGCTGCAATTCCTTCTCCCCCATTCTCTTTTTTGGGATCTTAGGCATGCATGCACACACACCCTGTGTGAGTTTAAGCCACTGAGTCTGGGACTCAAAACACAGTTGACTACGTGGGAGTCCAGCCACGTAGCCATTATGCCATCTGCTGGTCCCAACCTATTTATGAATATGTATTTAAAAAGTGAGGTTTGGGGCCAACAGTTAGCATAATGGCTATTTCGCTGAACTCCCATATAATCGACCACAGTTCAAGTCCCAGAACCGGTGGGTTAAATTCATGCCAGGCGCATGTGTGTGCATGACCAAGATCCCAAGAGGAGAATGGAGGAGAAGTGATTGTGGTGTGGCCATCCTCCTTGGGGGTGACTTCTTGCTTTCTATCTCTCTGTTTCTCTCTGTCTTTCTGGTGAGCGCATGTGCCCTATAGTAAAAAACATCTCCAAAAAACAACAACAACAAAAAAGTGAGGTAGATTAGAATGGTTAAGGAGCTCACATAGGGGAAAAGAATGCTAAAATAGCTACAAAAGTGAAGGAGAAAAGCTACAAGGGATAAACTGTCTAATCAGATATTAAAACACAGTATAAAGTTCCACAGTTAAGACAGTGTTGGGGATAGCGAGTAGTGCAGTGCTAACACAACTGGATGATCATGGAAAGGTCCCAGGTTGGTGTCCTGGGGCCTCTCTACACACCTGCCATGTGTGTCCTCACACTCAAAGTTGGGTGAGGCTGGGGGTTGGATCAGATTGCGGAGATCCCTTTCAGAGTACCATTCTCTATCCCTGACTTTCTGTCTGTATCTTTCACATAAAATAAATAAATAAATAAATAAAATTTAAAAATTGTTGTGATAGTGGGGCATGGATAAACAGCTAGACAGAATGACACAGAAGGTATATAGTGCGGGTTGTGTCGTGGTTAAGGTGCTAGACTTCCATGTGGTCGACTACAGTTCAAGTCTGGCCCCAAGACTTGAAACTCACTTTGGGTGAGTGCATGTGTGCCCAGAAAACCCTAGAGGAGAAGAGGGTGTCTCAGGACTATCTCCTCTTGGGAGTGGCTTCTCACTTTCTCCTTCTCTCCCTGTGTCTTAGGTGAGCATACTCATTCTATAGCAACAATCTCTCTAAAAACAAAAACAAAAAAAAAGGAAAAAAAGAAAGAAAGTATAGAGATAAATACAAGAATAAATGTCAGTCTAATGTATAAGGAAAGTGACACCTTAAGTCACTGTCTTAGCACAAGTAAGTGATATTTAGACAACACACATTAGGAAAAAGGTACAGTTAGACCTATATCTCACAGCATACAGAAGAATAAACTCCATGTCAATCAGTAATCTAACAAATGAAAAGTTAAATTTCTCTTTTATCTGAGTGGAGGGAAGTGTTGTTTATCTGTAGTCACTATGCATATACAATAAGAGATTGATAGAATACACTGAAATATATACAGGAAGAAACAAACCTTTATATGACAAAGAAATAATAATTATTATTATGAAAAGCAAATGTAAAACTCATAAAAAAATTTCCAGATATATAACAAGAAGAGCTAATATCACCATAAAAATTTCTGAAATATTGAGGAAATTCAAAGCAAAACAAGCAAAACAAATAACCCTCACAAACAGTAGAACAAAAGACTAGAAAAGATATTCAAACACACAGGTTCATCCACATACACCTGACTTTTATGCAAATTGAAGATCCTTGACTGCTTTCTTAATTAGGAAAATGAAAGTTAAAACTATGCTGAGATATCTTTGCTCACCTATCAGACTGGTAAAAATTTACAAGTGTAATTGTATTCTGTTTGCAAGTTAATAGGAAAATGAACACTTCCACACATAGTATGTGAAAGCAAACTGGTACAGTGCTTACTGCAGTGAGGGATTTGGCAATATCTAATAAAACTGTATGCATTTACCTTTGGCTCATTTATTCAGCAGATAAATGTGTAAGTAGATGAAAACTATATGCACAAGATAAATTTTAAAGGCAATACTCATCATGGAATGATGTAATTAGTGGGTGAAATTTTGATACAAAAAGATAAATTTATGAAATCTCAAAGTAGTTTTCACAAGATATGTATTATAAATGGAAAAAAATCCTTCATAAATGAAATACCTGACAGACATCACCTTCCTGAGTGATAAGAACTGACTATAAAAATGGCACAAACCAACATCCTATGTCACCTGCGATGATGCATCAGAAGTACAGTACCATTTTTGTTAAATTTTTGCCAAAAAATTTGCTTGTGTGACTCTCATGACATGGAAACAGTACACAAAACTCTCTCTCAAAATGAAGTTCCTTTTTAGTGCAAATTATGACAATAGTTGTCATCAAAAGGAAAATAAAGTGGAAAGAAATCATTTATTTTTTTAAATTGGGCATAGATAAATATGCAAGAGAAATTCATGAGAAATACAACTTAATTGAAGATTAAACCTTGCAATTTTTAATTTTAGTGGAGAAGATATCATTTCTATGTTCTCATTTATATACTTATTTCACACATGAAACTGATTATTTTCATTATGGATTGAAAAATTATTTTTCATAAGTATATATAAAATGCAGTATTTAAATTTCTATGACATCAGAACAAAATATCATTGAGTATTATTGACTATGATTTATATTGATCTTATATATATTGATATACGCTGCTTTATAGTTAACAAAGATAGAAATTAACTGAAAAAAATGGCCAGAACCAAGTGAAGAAATTAAATTCTCACTTTCTTTACTTTATTGAGAAAGAGTCTTCACTTTGGCCCATTAACACAAAGTGCAATGACCTGCTTGACTTTCTGTACCACTTCATTCTATCCCTAATTCTTCATTTAAAGATGCAGCTATGCCTCTGGAAATGCAATGAATTATCTTTGTAGCCAGGGTGAGTTAAAGATTCCCAGGCAGAATTATGCAGAGCGTGAACCGTACAGTCACCTGGCTGAAGGAATATCTGCTTGTGATATTTCCAGTAAAGTGCTGCCTCACTTGAAGTAAGCACGCTTCTTTCTGGGCATCAAGCCTTCACACATTTTTTAAAAATCACATAATATAGGTTAGTCATGGCCCTGATTCTAGTTCTTCAAGTCCATCTTAGATCTTGCTTGACCCTCTGTATCTCTTTTAGTTACCACTTTGGTCCTGAGATCAAACTCTCATCTCATACTCTTATCAGTGAAGTAAGTCTGTGTCCCGTAGTTTCGTATCAATGTCTTTACTCCAACAAGATCGAAGCTCCCATTTCTCCATGAGTAAAGTATTTTCCTTCTCTGACCTCTTAGGCACTGTGGGTACTATTTTGAATTCATCCCCTGGATTTTTCCCTGATACTGGCCCTCAGAGACTATGGATTTCTCTATCAGTGTATCATTTTACTTGTTTCTAGGCACCCTATCACAGTATTTTTTGCCTTTAGCAATACCAAGCTGTCCTCATCATAGAATTTTTATTCTGAGACATCATTTTCTATCATAATGTATTCAGGTTACAAAGCTTCACTTGACCAATTAGACTTTCAGTATCAGTAACTATATTGTTACTCAAGAACATATGATCCATAGCAACATATTGTTTAGTATATGCAAATATTCTGAAATGTTTGCTGAGTACATATATAAATATTCTATGTTCAAAAAATTCTATAGCTGGAAATTCCCATTAGAAGACTACTAAGAGGAAAGGAATCTTTCAGTGAAGCTTTTAGACCTTGTCTTATAAAATTCTAGCTATAGGTTTAATAGAGAATTTTCTACAAACTTCAGAATGATTCCATTCCTCTCAGTGTGTTAATTATCTATCAACTTATTTATATGAGAATGAAAGGTTAATAAATTTTTTTGGAGAGGTTTTTTGCTATAGGGTGCATGTGCTCCCCAGAAAGACAGAGAGAGAGACAGAGACAGAGACAGAGAGACAGAAAGCGAGAAATCACTCCCAGGGGGGATGGCCACACCACAATTCCTTCACCCACGCAATTCCTTCTCCTCCATTCTCCTCTCAGGATCTTGGGCATGCACACATAGGTGCCCGGCATGAGTTCAAACCACCTGTCTAGGACTCAAACCACGGTCGACTACATGGGAGTCCAGAGACATAGCCATTATGCTAACTGCTGGTCCCAAGGTTAATAAATTTATAAAATATACTAGAAAAGTAGAAGAATAAACAGCTGAATATCTTTGGGGTAAATTAGGATTTCATAGACTGAGTGCTGAACCCTACCTTGGACAATATCTATGAGTTCTCAAAGGAAGAGAGCAGTCCAGTACATGAAAAATGAGAGCTATAAAAAGTAAAGGCATGAGAGAGCTTTATTTCCTGAAAGAGCTTTGAGATACTCAACATTGCTGAGGACTTAAAAGGCCACAGTGGGAGAAGGTAACTTGAGGTAAAACCGAGCTAGAACCTGTGAAACCTTTATCATTGGGCAACAAAGAGCCATCAAAACTTTAGAATAAAGGAGTGGAGCTTTGGATTTGCATTTTGGTCTACAATGAATAGAATATATTTAGGGGATCAAGAATCTTCCACAAATGCGCTGTGCTGACTTCATGCAGAAACTTAAAAGGAGAGGCGATGTCTGTGGAGAGGATATACAGCAGGGAAGGATAAGGAAGATACCGAGGGGGAGCTCATCAGGATTGGAGAATCATGATGTCAACCTCATGGTCATGATGTCATGACCATAAGTTCCTGGCTTTGGACTTCCCTGAGTGGATGGTAATTCCATTGTCTCAGAGTGTAAAAAAAACAAGCCAATAAACAAAAAGCAAACAGAAAACAAAACATGAGCCCCAGCATGGGTAGTAAGTTGCCTTGGATAAAAGCGTAAATGATGGTAGAAGGAAAGTCTAGGCCAAATTACAGGCTTAATAATTTTTAAAAAGTTATTCTCACTGAAAAATACAGAAATTTAGATTTATGAATGACAGTAGTGAGTAATTTTGTTGCAAAGCAACAATATTATAGTTATCGCATGCAATAAATACATTTATTCTAGATAACTAATTGTTAACCTCTTTTAATAGCATGAAAAAAATTATATTCAGAGGTTACACAAATAAACAACCTCATAAATTTCTGTTCCAAAACAACAAGGGTCATAGCTTTGACTTAAATGATATTCTTTACTTTTACCTACAGAGTTAAAGTTTATTTTCAAAATTCTGGAGAGATTTTCACAGCAGAACGAAGATAAAACTTGTTACACAATGCTCTGGATCTTCTTCATCATTTTTATGTACTTTAAAAAATGCTGTTTAGTGGGGCTAGTAGGTGGTGTGGTGGTTAAGGCACTGAATTCCCACATGAGTAACAGGTTTGAGTCCTGGAACAGGCAGCTTGAAAATCATACCAGGCATATAGGTGTGTGTGCCCAAAAATCCCAAGAAGAGAATATAAGAGAGGGGATTGAGGTATGGTCATCTCCTCAGGGAGGTGATTTCCTACTTTGTCTCTCTCTCTCTCTCTCTCTCCCTCCAGTGAGCACATTTGCCCTATGACAAAAACCTTAAAAAAATAAAGGGTTTCTTATTAACTATAGACATGGAAATAACTCCAATGGAGATATATGGTTATCATGTACTTGGCAAGAAATTCTATACATTAAAAATTCTATTTCTAAAAATAAGTCACATGCAACTAATTGTACTGTACTTGTTAAAATCAAGATGAGAGCAGATGAAATCTCAAGAGAATTGTCTATGGAAGATCAGGACCCTTCTCAAGACTTATTCATTTAGCTGATGAACTTGTCATCAAGAAGAGACTCAAACCCCTTCTCAAGGTGAGGCATTCTTGACTGCATAGGAAAGAATTCCAGAGCAAGTCAGAAATAGAGAATGCAGAAGAATTTAATGTAAGAGAGTTGTGCACTTCATAATCAGAGTGCAGACTGGCTCAGAGTACAGCTGGATCTGTCTCCAAGTGAGTTAGGGTTTACATTGGAAAACCAGAAATGGCATTGTGAGGTCAAGGCATATACAGAAGGGTTCTTCTCTGCACAGGCATGGTCGCTATTCATTTGTCTTCATTCATCCCATGTATCATTGAATCCTAGATCTCCACCCAGCGGTGTGATTTTTAACATGGAAATGAGACATACTTCATCTTCAGGTCAACTTTGGTCCTCCATCTCAATTACTACTCGTTTTGACTGGTCCTTAGACTGCAGTTGCTCATGGTCAGGTCTCATATCTTGTGGGTGGCCAGACCATGTCCTGATGAAAGTATGCTGACTCAGCACCCTGCTTATGGCCCTTATTTTCAGGGAAACCCTCCTTATCTTACTATGCTGGCCTTGCTATCCTACTTCCATTTGCTAACTTTTCCATAGTTTCTTGGTTTCAGACTCTTTTCTGATTGCTTCGTGGTTGCATTCTCTGCTTCTCACAGTATAATCTAGATACATTTGTCTTCTTTCTTAAATTAGAGACATAGTCATGAACCCACTAATGGAGTACATTTATGAGTAGGCTAAATGTAATGGACAACAAGAGAGAAGGCGCACTGCAACACAGTAGTCAAACTTGAACTTTGTACATAACTCATTTTTAAGTATTTTCCAGCTACCACATCATGAGAAAATTTTACTATCCTTTTAAATGTTGTATGATTTTACTTGCTTGTCTTCTCTCTCAAGTCTCTCTTTAGTCCTCTCTTTAGTCTTCCCCACCTTACTAGATCAGGGCAAAACAAAGGATCTCCTGCTTATGTCATTCAGAGCAGTTAATGATTTCCTCTGCTTTCTGGATTCCATTCTTTCAGGTTGGTGCAGACTTCCCCAGTGCTTTATGGGGGTCTTCTCTTTAACAAAGGCAGTTTCTCTCATAAGATGGAAGTCAATGGTAGGTATTCTAATAGTAAAATATTTACCTCCTTAAAAATAGAGATGGTCGGTGCTTATGAGATCAGATACCTCTTCAGAGTAGCAACCTTGGAAAATCTTATGTTTCTACCAATTATGTTGCTACTGTAAATGGAATCTGTTTTAAGATTTTTTTTCCCTTTGCTCTTTCATTACTATGCTTATGAGACATTGAATTTATTTAAAAAATAATAATTTTTATTGTTTTAAGAGCCTCTAGTAACACCAAAATACTTTGCAAAACAATCCTGGACAGGATGGCCATTCCTTTTGAATCTTTATTCCTTTAATTTAGTAAAAACTACAAGGAGAAAATGGCGCAGCGGATTATAAAATACCCTTCTTTGCCAATGGAATGTAGAATTTCACTGAGCTACATGCTATCTAGTCTATTTCATATGGTTTTATTTTTCTCTAGATTTTTTAATCAAATAAGATAACCCTTTCTTTAAGCAATAGAAACCACAAATGTAATAAATTATATAATAAATATATCATATGTAAATGATATATATATATATATTTATACATAATGCATATTATATTCCAGGCACTGACCTAAACGCTTTGCACATATTACTTCCTTTCTGACATTACTGTAAAGTAGGTATTATTATTATTCCCATTTTACAATGGAGAACGGGCAGCTAATCTGACCCGTGGTCCATGCTGCCTCACACTGGATTTCAGATAAGTTATAACAATGCTGAGATGTGACTGGAAAGAAAATCTGATAATTCATGGAAAAGCCTGCTTCATTGTGAGTTTTTCATTCCTTCAAGCTCAAATTCAATATATTTAGTTCAATGCAAGTGAAGCTGACAACTGTATAGTAGCACATTTGTCTAAAACCATGGTACTGATCTAATTAACTGCCTTGAGGTGTTGCTACATTCTGTTTCTTTCACAGTGTCTACAGGTTAAATTTCAGTACTCAGGGATCTATCAGTTCCATTTGTTAACCGTGGTGTTGTAAGGGCACCAAGCCTTGATGGCGACTATAGGGTTAGACTTGGAAATCATCATCTTTCTAAGAATCACTTAGATTTCTCTATATCTAAGTGCTGTTAGTTTCCATCAAGTGATACCGCAACAAAGATAATTTGCCATCTCTATTTGCCATATACTTTAATTGAAATAGCGATGTAATTAATATCATTACAGGGGATTCTCCCAGGGTTAGTAAAGAACCTTACTTGTCATGAAGGACGTAGAATAGCAGCTCTTGCAGTTAGACCGCATGCACTTGAAACCCTGCTCCACTACTTAGAAACAAATTACAGTTCTCAACCTCGGGTTCTTACCAAACGGGAGTAATGACACTGCTAGTACATAAGGAATGTTGTGAAAACGACCTTTCCTGCTGGTTCCACAAAAGGCTACCAGAATGACGTACTGAAAAAGAATAGCTGAGTTTATATCCTATTGTGTAAAGAGCACCAGCTTGGCAGACAATTTCAGTATGGTACACCCATGGACACACGAGTGGAACAAATAGTGGGGGTCAGTCTCAGCTTTGGTTAGTAGGAGGGGTGTGAGTTGTCAGATAGCTCATGGTTATTCAAGAGCAGGCAAGAAGCAAAGATCTCAGCAGGCAGGCAGAACATTGACCCTCAGGGATCTTCTGGCAGAAAACATTAAGCAGATATTAAGGTAAGTAAACAGGAGGATTTAACAGCAGGTTGCCAGAGCAAGCCAGAAAAATTTAGGATTAGGGGCAACACATGTTTAGGACTGAAAG
>NW_006209169.1:12937-33206 GCF_000334495.1 Tupaia belangeri chinensis | reverse complement strand
GGGAAAGAGACAGAGCTCTCATTGCTACATTGGACAGACAACATTTGTTTGTTCTAATATTTGGGTACTCTGGACACCAGACTTATCACTGAAAGTGCTTTGGTAGTGGGGAATAAGATGGAAGCTCGGCCATGGGAACTGAAGCTAAGAAACGAGGTACTGAATGAGGACCTGGCCATGGTCAGAATCCTGCTGGCAGCAAAGCTGACCCAAATAATTTTAGAAGCCTTATATATAAGAGTTCATGCATCTTTTATACTATAAGAAGAGTATAATAATACATTATATTCACGTAATACCTTTTTGCTTTTATTGCTGGTCCTTAAAACTTCTGCATATAGATATGGCAGCAGTTTTATCACCATGAATAGAAGAGTTTGCTGACGGATCCTAAATGGCAGAATGGAAAGGCAATTGCAGGTCTTCTAGACACAGATCTTGTTCAAATATGTCCAAAAAGTAACACCTCACTTAAATTTGAAGGGAAGGTGTTATAATAGAATGGCTGATAGACTTGCTTTCCTGTACTTTTTCTTCTCTGTTCCTTGCACTTTTGTTTGCTCTGGCTCTAGAAAAAAACAATATCAATTGAAGATATGGAAAAAAATGTAGAAAAATTGGTATTTACATACCTCTAGTTCAGATTATAGTAATGCATAAATGTGATTGGGAAGTTGAACTGATAATCATGGAATAACCTTCCACATTATAACATTTTCATTAATTCAGTCTTTTATTAAGCATATACTTTTTTACATACAGACTGCTGGATTCTGAGAGATAGAAGTAAATTAGATAAACATTTTTGCCTTTTTTGTTTGTTTTTATTTAAGGATCCCTTATTCTATTGGGTTTATTGTGAAAAAGAATACCAAATGAACATATTAAGGTATATAAAGGTGCCAGGCCAAGGAACAGGAATGAATATTCTTCTATGGAACAGGGGAGGGTGAAGAAATAATTCCTTAGGTTTTTTCCTATATCTCCCGTATGGATATCTCCCATCTGAGATTCCAATGGCATTTTAAAAAATAACGGAGTGTTGGAAACATATGCAACTCAATAACTATCTTATCCCACCCACTCCAATACTTAGAAGAAAACTGAAGGAGCAAGAAATGGTTCTGATCACCAATAGGCCAAATATTAATATAGCACTTACATAACTTTCAAAATAAAGGTCCTTGGGACAGATAAAGAAAAATGTGATTTTTAAAAATTTTAAATTATTTAAATAATTATGACATAGAAACTTACTTTTGGAAGGTTTAACACATTATTAGTAAAAATTAACATACAGAAAACCATGCAAAATTGAGTATTTCATTTCACTTGAGGTCGCATGCTTTCAATTATTGTAAAATTGAAAAAACAATTGCCCAAGTTTTCTTTGCATGCATGGATTGGAGAATGATGGAATTTCACTCTGTGAATATGAATGGTAATGATTGGGAAACACAGAAACCACAATTCTACAATTCCCATAGCTCTTAAAAATAAGAAATATATAGAAGACATGGGATGCAAGTCTTATTTTAATTACTATTATTAATCTTCTTTGATTGAAGCCCTAAAACGTAACCACTGACTCACTGAGCAGCAATTCAACAAGTCACACAAACTACAGTGTTGACAGCCTTTGTTTGGAGCCCTAAATGGATCTTGTCTAACTAAACCACTGTGTAATTATGGATCCTTGTGATTTCACATTCTCATCTTCTAGTCAATTTTTCTTTCTTTGATGTGGCATGTTGTACTCCGTAGCTTATCTGAAAACATCAATATGGTTTTGAAACGAATAAAATCAAATTGCAACAGTTTATGTTTCCATAATGTGTGCATAGCCAAGGGGAAAGATGGTGAGTAAGCGTCCCATCCCATTATATTTCCATGCTGCAGACATTAGAAACACAATTCTCCCCACATATTGTCTCCAAGGTAAGCAGCTGAATTTATTTCTCATGTATTTATGAAGAAGCTAATAGACAGAAGACTGAAACATTAGCGCACCTCCAGATGACAGACGAGATCCAAAATGAAGTGGAAAAGATTTTTTGGTTCCCTATGTTTACAGTTACAGGAATTCATTACTTCTTACTTTCACTTGATAGAAATAGAGGAAGAGATGTTAACTTCAAGCATCAGGTTATATTTTATTTTATAATTGCCAGAGGGCACCTATGCTTGTTAGGGAGATAGACTGAGGAAGAGAGAGAGAAAGAGAGGAGAATAACAGCTCCCCATTGAAATGTAGTCATGGTGCAATCTCTTCAGTACCATTCTTCCATTCTGCTGCGGTTTTTGGAACACACATACACACACACAAACACACACACACACAAACACAGGCATATTTTTCAAGCTGCAGGGCCCGAAATTCAAACCACAGTTGACCTCATCCTCATAGGATTCAGCTTCCCTTAACCACTAGGCTACAGGAAGGCCCTCATGCCTCAGGAAGGCCCTCTTATTTTAAAAATATTATAAACCAAAAGATCTTACATACTAAAAAATAAATCTGCCTTTTCTTTAAATAACTTAAAGTAACAGTTCTCAACATGTACTGCATATGTGAATGTACAGGGAAGATTTTATTGTTTTAAATTCCATTACCAATTTCCACAGCCCAGACACTAATCAGGACTCTGTGACTGGAATCCACACACCAGTATTTTTCCGAACTCATTAAATAATTCCAAAATGCACCAAGATTTAAAGTCACAGTTGTATTAGTATACAATTAAAAGGAAGTGAACTTTCACTTTGTTGCGAGTATTACAAATTCAGCATGTCACAATAAAAAGCTGCCGTTATAGAACTTATGATTTCTGGAATACTAGATTTCAGGTACTTCATGTGACAAGAAAATATCAAATATACCTTTCCAGTGGATGAAAGTTGCTATTGAAGTCTGCCACTGTTACTCATAATGTTAATTACATATTAATTGTGCTTCCACAATAGTGTCAATGTTTGCCAATCTCATGTAGGTGTTTACATAAAAGAAAACAATGTCTCCATTTGACATGTTGCTAAAAGAGTACTTTGTCTATATAAACATATTTTCAATGAAAACTGACGTCCTCTGATTAGTTTAAACAAATGGATCTTAGGAGAAATGGCTATATCTTTATCTGATATAGAAGTATATATTTTAATGTTACATTAAGACATATTTTAATTAACTTAATTTTGTTCTAATTTTTCGGGGGGGGGAGGAGAGGTTTTCGTTATAGGGCACGTGTGCTCACAAGAAAGACAGAGAGGGACAGAGAAATAGAAAGCGAGAAATCACCCCCCCCGGGAGGGATGGCCACGTTGTAATTCCTTCTCCTCCATTCTCCTCTTGGGATCTTGGGCACACATGCACATGCACCCAGCGTAAGTTTAATCCACTGGGTCCGGGACTCGAACTGCTGTTGACTACATGGGAGTTCAGCAACATTGCCATTTCGCTAACTGCTGGTCCCATTTTGTTTAATTTTCCCAAGTATTTTCTTCCCAGTATTATTTTAAAATTTTTATATAACATGGAAAGTTTATTGCCAGCTTTGCGCAGTGGCAGTATCGTAGCCAATGAGGTTTATCTGAGGCACGATTATTGCTAATTGAAAACTTTTCCCAATACCCCGCTGTGACGACTTGCAATATAGTCGGCATTGGCAATTTTTGACAGTCTCTACGGAGACTGAATAATCGCGGTTTTAAAGAATAGACGCCCTGGGAACCAGCAGTTAGTGTAATGGCTATGTCGCTGGACTCCCACGTAGTCAATCGTGGTTCGCGTCCTGGACCCGGTGGCTTAAAACTCACGCCAGGTGCGTGTGCGTGCGTGCCCAAGATCCCGAGAGGAGAATGGAGGAGAAGGGATTGCGGCGTGACCATCCCCCCTGGGGGGTGATTTCTCGCTTTCTTTTTTTTTATGTCTCTCTCTGTCTGTCTGGCGAGCGCACGCGCCCTATAGCAAAAATCTCTCAAAAAAAAAAAAAACATGGAAAGTATTATGTTGCAGAAATCACTAGTTATGATTATTAACTGATAAGTTGCTTAAATTTATTATTTTATTACTATGAAGTTTTGTAACTGTTTATTTCATTTGATTAATTATTATTTTTTAAAATTTGACCATAGATAGACAGAGAGAGAGGGAAAGTGAGAAAACAAGCCACCAGGTCCAGGACTCAAGCTACAGTTGGCTGTGTGGGAGTCAAGCACCTTCACCACAATGTCACCTGTTGGCCCCAGTTATGTACTTGTTTAATGACAAAATATTGAAATAACTATGTGACTTGAGACTTGTATTCTGTGAAATGAATATTTGAACCAATCCCGTTTTTTTTTTTTTTTTTTTTAGAGGTTTTTGCTATAGGGCATGTGTGCTCACCAGACAGAAAGAGACAGAGAAACAGAAAGCGAGAAATCACCCCCCAGGGGGGACGGTTATGCCGCCGCAATCCCTTCTCCTACCTTCTCCTCTTGGGATCTTGGGCACACATGCACACGCGCCCGGTGTGAGTTTTAAGCCACCGTGTCTGGGACACGAGCCGCAGTTGACTACATGGGAGTCCAGCGACATAGCCATTACACTAACTGCTGGTCCCAAGAGTTTTTTTTTTTTTAACTTTAAGATTTTCTTTATTATTATCGTTATTTTTTAAATTAATTTACATTCATTCACTGAGAATTGTCACAGCATACAATATCTTGGGCACACATGCACATGCACCCGGTGTGAGTATAAGCCACCGGATCTGGGACTCAAACTATGGTCGACTACATGGGAGTCCAGTGACATAGCCATTATGCCAACTGTTGATCCCATCTAAAGACATTTTTTTAAAGCTAAACAATACATGGAGACCTGTAGGTGATGTGGTGGTTAAAGCACTGGGCATGCCATGGTTTGAGTCCCAGACCTGATGTCTTACTTCTCACTTTCCCTCTCTTTCTCTCTCTGTCTCTCTTTGGTCAAATTAAAATAAATGAATAAATAAAATTAAATAAAAATAATAATAATAAAACTAAACAATACTTTAAGTATTTTTTTCTTGGCTAAACAAAACATGTATTATATTCACCTCCTTTCTTTTTTTTTAATTTTTTTTTTTTCCATATAGCCCATGTGCTCAATGGAGGGAGAAAGAGAAAGATAGAGGGGAAGTGAGAAATCACTCCCAGGGGAGATGGCCATGTCATGATCTCCTTCTTCTCCTCTCAGCGCTTTGGGCGCATATGCACACACTTCCAGAGTGAGTTTCAAGCTACCAGGTCTGGGATTTAAACTGCCATCAACCATGTGGGAATCCAGCAACTTAACCGCCTGCTGGCCTATATTCACCTCTTCTAAGATGTACATTTTTTCATTTTCTATGTCTTAAATCAGGATGAGTTTCCAGCCAGTCATTAGTTCCAATCACTGTATACTAGCTGGCAGCTGTACGAACAGGCACTATTTCTTAAGCTTGTCTGAACATGGTCATAGCTGTTCATACAGTCATTGCTTTGAATATGTCATGTGCACTCTTAAAGACTTCGAATTTGTCATTTACCATTTCTTCAAGAAGATACATTGTGATTCAGTATTAAAACAAAAAGTTATCATCGAAAAAGAAGGAAAAGGAAACAGCAGCACAAAGAATTAAATTTTATATGACTAAGCAGATATTTATTGTTGGAGCAATGACTGTAATTCGTTATTTTCTTGCTAATTAAATTAACAGCTGACTGATTCATATGACTCTACATCTTATGTCACCAGGGACCAGGAGTTTGGACATCACTATCAAGGTTCTTACTAGAAATGCAGAAATGCAGAATTTTGGGCTCATCCCAAAGCTGAATTTACTTATTTTAGAGAGAGGATTTTGTTTCTGTTTTCATTTTTCCTATAGGACTTGTGCACTTGCCAGAGAAACAGAAAGGAAGAAATTGTCTCCCAGGGGAATTGGCCACACCACAGTCCCTTCTCCTCCAATCTCCTCTCAGGATTTTGGGCATGCACACACATGTGCCCATTGTGAGTTTTAAGCCTCCACGTCTGGGACTCAAACCACGGTTGACTATATGGGAGTCCAGCGACCTAACATTATGCCATCTGCTGGTACCTGAAGTTACATTTTATTAAAATGTCCACATTATTTATTTGCATGTTAAAGGGTAAAGCACAACTTGATAGTGCTAAGGGAAATATCCGCAAGGAGATGAAACTGTTTCTTTTTTGCTGCTGAGATATGTGCTAAACTTTCTCTCTCATGTACTAAGTAATACAATTTAAAAGCGGAATAGACTACAGCATCCCCCCAACACCTTATGCGCAATGTCCTGTGGATGCCAGGAGCTGTGGATAGTACCAGACCTGAATATAACTGGATAGATAGATAGATAGATAGATAGATATCACACCTATCTGTGATAGAGTTTAATTCACAAATCAGGCATAATATGAGATTAACAATAACTAATAATAAAATAAAATAATTATAACAATATATTGTAATAGAAGTTATTTAAATGAGTTCTCTTAAAATTTATTATTGGACTGTAGATTTTGTCAACTTCATCTGAAAATTTTCACTTAAATGAATCACTTCATCTTTGGCATAGCCTAACTGCCAGCATCACTGCTCTTGTTCGTGGGGGCCATTATTGAGTAAAATAAGGTTAGTGAACTTAAGTCTTGTGATACTGCAACCATCAGTGGTAAGCGAGAAGAATTCTAAGTGACTGATGGGTGGGAGGCATACAGAGTGTTGGTGTGTTGGACAGAGGGATGATTCATATCCCAGTGGGGCAGAGGGAGATGATGAGATACTCAAAACAGCATACAGTTTAAAATTTATGCATTGCTAATTTCTGGAATATTCCATTAAATGCTTTTGTACCACAGCTGATCTTAGGTAACTGACACCTCAGAAATCAAACCCAAGGAAAAGGTGTAGTGGGTTGGTGAGGAGGCAGTACTGTAGATGAAATAAACTTCAAAGCAATAGGGAACTGGTGTGACTAATTCAGAAATCATGTGACTGATTCATAAATCAAGTGCAATAATATTGATAGAAATTTGTCTAAGTTTAAAATATTTCTTTATGATAGAGCAGCCATACCCACACATGCACATGTACACAGGGGCATGAAAGAGTAGAGAGAGAAGCACCTACAGTGTGACAGGGTCTCCTCGCATTGCGATCTCCTTTCTTCCGCCCCTCCTGCTCCTAAGGATTTCAGGTGCCTGTGCCGGCACCCAATGTGCTTTCGGGCTGACCTGGGGATCCATGCCTGTGGCAATCATGTGGCTTTCAGCCTTGTGGAACAGTTGGGTTACCATGGCACGATAGTGGCTGGGCCTGAAGTGTTTTGCTATGAGCTATATTTAAGTATTAAATAGCTTCTAGTAGTAAGGAAGTATGTGATAGTTTATTTGACAGCATTTTTTCTCTTTTCTCATGGTAAATGAGATATTATATCTTGCCATAGATGAGGCAATAGCTTTGAGGAAATACAGACAACAGCAGCAGTTCAATGTATCACAAACTCATGAGAAACCATGAAAAGCATAACTTATTTCTACAAATGTATGCTGAAAATTTCAGGTAACTGGATAAGCTGATATAGGATATGATTAACTTGTATATTCTTAAACTCTTCAGAATATTTTACATGAAAAAAGTCTAAAGTGAATAAACTATAAGTTATTTTGTAAGTACATAAAGTCTTTGCTGAAGGATTTTTTTTTCCAGGTAATTGAGGTATACTTGTCAAAGAGATACTGTATATTCAACGTGTGCAACTGAATTTGCACAATTTGAAATTATTCCCACAATCAAGCTAGTCAATATACTTATCACCTCACATTGTTATGATTTTTTTTAAGTAAGAAGAATTAAAATCAATTCCCTGAGCATATGTTTTATTTATTTATTTTTTTTAAGAGTGAGATTTTTGCTATAGGGCATGTGCACTGACCAGGGAGACGGAGAGAGAGAAAGCAAGAAAGTACCCCTCAGGGGGGATGGCCATGCTGCAATTTTCTTCTCTTCCATTTTCCTCTCAGGATTTGGAGCACTCATGCACATACGCCCAGCATAAACTTTAAGCCTCTAGGTCCAGGACTCGAACCATGGTTGGCCACAAGGGCATACAGTGATGTAACCATTATGCCATCTGCTGGTACCCCCTCAGTACATTTTAAGTCTACAGTGCAGTACTAACTATAGCCAGCATGCTGTATACTAGGTCTCCAGAATTTATGCATTCTGCAAAACTGAACTTTTGTCCCCATTTGTGAATGACTGTTTATATAGGAAGAAGGAGAAGAATTAATAAAAGTAATGGCCACGTTTTATTTTTATGCTACATTAAATAATGACAAAGCGGAAATTTTCTCTAAGTAAACATAATAGCTGCATTAATACTAAATTAGTTCATTAGAACTTTGACACAAATAATGAATATTAAAATTACCATTTGTGAGTTAATATTTTAATGAGAAAGATAAAAATTGATAGAAATGGTTTAAGATACTAGATTTAAACATCTCTTTTTAGTTGCTATTTGAACCATTTATCTAAATTCATCTCTCATGTTTTCTTTATTGGCAAGGTAATGTAATATACAAAACATTTTATTGAAAATAAATCATTTAGTTCATTCTTGCTGTTCAGTGGCCAACCACAATTTGAATCTCTGCCCAGCAGCTTGAAAAATATGTTGTGTGTGTGTGTGTGTGTGTGTGTGTGTGCACGTGCACATGCATGCCCAAAGTCCTGATGGGCTGGAAATGGAAGAGAAAGGATTCAGCATGCCGGTTGTGTGTGTGTGTGTGTGTGTGTGTGTGTGTGTGTACGTGCACATGCATGCCCAAAGTCCTGATGAGCTGGAAATGGAAGAGAAAGGATTCAGCATGCCGGTGCCCCATCAGGGGTGCTGTCTCTCTCTGGAGAGCATATGTGTATTCTGACAATTTTAAACGAAGGAGAAAAGAGAAGAAAGAGAAGAGAACAGAAGGGAAGGGAAGGGAAGGGAAGGGAAGGGAAGGGAAGGGAAGGGAAGAGAGGAGAGGAGAGGAGAGGAGAGGAGAGGAAAGGAAAGGAAAGGAAAGGAAAGGAAAGGAAAAGAGAAGAGAGAAGAGGAGAGGAGAGGAGAGAGAAGAGGAGAGGAGAGGAGAGGAGAGAGAAGAGGAGAGAAGAGGAGAGGAGAGAAGAGAAGAGAAGAGAAGAGAAGAGAAGAGAAGAGAAGAGAAGAGAAGAGAAGAGAAGAGAAGAGAGAAGAAAGAAAAGAAAAGGAAAGAGAAAAGAAAAAAGAAAAGAGAAAAGAGAAAAGGAAAGAAAAAAGAAATCATTGTTTTCCAATGATACTATTGAAACTGTAAAATAGCCGCTGTTGATTTTGGGACATTTAGCTTATTTATACAGCTTTACATCTTTGGTGATGACCGCTATCTTTATCATACTTTTTGTTTAGCATAGTGAAAATGATGGTTTTTTTGATGAGGGAGAAAAATGGAAGTTTAAGGAAAGTGATGAAAAGAGCCCTTCTTGCTTATTAAGATCACATTCTAAGTTTAATTAGTGATGAGCTGTCTGGTAGAACATATCAAATGATGATAAAGCACATAGAAATCACTGGGATTCTATCACCAAAACCGGAAGTGATGACTATAACTCGCTACTTTTCCTACTCCCTACATATTGATTTTTCTGATGTGCACAGAATTTTTTGTATTGTGGATACATAATGAATGTTTTTAACTATAATATGCTAAAAATTGTTATAATTGATGTCTAGGTACTTTATCACCTGCCTGTAATGGAGAAGATTTCACTGAGTAGGTGATAATTTAGACTCTTTCAAAAGGTGATTAAGAGATCAACAGTATACAATCAATATTTGATTTATTATGTATCTCTATATCCCACGTTTTGTTGGATTCTTTTTATGCATTTATAGAGAAAACTAATTTTAACAAAGTGGTATTGTGTCGTATATTAAATTATTTAAAGTGACATGAAATAACTGACTCATTTTATTTGCAGAATTGTTTTAATTCACTAGCTTTCTAGAATATTTAACACACACGCAGATCTAAGGTGAATAAACTTTTATTTCTTTTTTTTTAAATAATTATTTCTTTACTTTTACTGATTTATTTTAATTTGACCAGAGAGAGACAGGGAGAGGGAAAGGGAGAAAGCAAGCCACCATGTCCAAGACTTAAACCGTTGTCAGCCATGTAGGAGTGTCCAATGCCTTGATCACCATGCCACCTGCTGGTCCCCAATAAACTTTTCTTTCTGATCCAGATACCCAATGACATTTCTTATACTCTGTAATCATAACAACTTAAAATTAAATGACAGAAATATCTGAATTTGGCCAGGTTGACAGATCCACCATTATCTGTGTGTTAATTTTGGAGTGACCACCTACCAACACATATTACTTATCCAAGCACTATTTTTGGATTAATTGCTTGACGTGTAAAACTTGAATCTCCTTGGATTGAAAAGCAATGACAATTACAGGAGAGCCCTACAAATCAGTGTGCTTTAGGACCTGGGAATCTAAATAACCTGGGAGTTGCTTAGAAATGCAGATTTTCAGGCTACACCCAATTCCCAGGTGGTGCCTATGCACATTAAAGTTTGTTAAGTTCTGGTAGCCTATTCCTTTTCCTGATGATCAGGAAGACTAGAAATTTTACAGATCAGAATTCACCCTGGACCCTAAACCTTTCTTTGAAAATAGACATGTTTAAAGTGTCCTCAAATGGAATACAAAGTATACAGGGTACTATTTTGGGACAGTAAAATAACCTCACTTTCACATGCTTCAAAATCCTGTGGGTATATGTCTATTTGTGTTCTTATTACTTTCCGAGTTATACAATAATTCTTTTCTTCTTTTCTAAACGAAGAATAAAATTATATCCACTAAATGAATTCTCATGTGTGCCTGTTGGACCTGGCCTTTAATGGGTCATTTCTGAATGTTATTTTAGCTTTCTTAGGTTTTTCTTAGACTTGTGGAAATCATGCTGCTTTGTTCCTTGTAGAAGTTAAAATAAAATATTAGTAATTATGGATATTTAACTTACAAAATGCCTGGTGATTACTCACAGCAGTTATAAAAAGAAAAAAGGTGACTTTAGATATTCATAAAATGTTTCTGTAATAAGGGACTTTCAAGTCTGAAGTAATAACACATTATGAATATGTCTTACTGTTTTTGAGCAGGATAAAATTTAATAAATCAACATCCCTCTTCTTGATTGTTTTCTAGATGCAAGACAAAAGTCTACCCTGATGAACTCCCAAACACAAGCGTAGTCATTGTGTTCCATAACGAAGCCTGGAGCACTCTTCTTAGAACTGTTTACAGTGTTATAAATCGTTCTCCACACTATCTGCTTTCTGAGGTCATTTTGGTAGATGATGCCAGTGAAAGAGGTATAGTTTTTTGTTCTTTATTTTTTTAATGAGAAAGTGTTATTGTGGTCAAAAGATAGCAAGGCAGTGATGTTTATTATTTTACTAGTCTTCCAACCACCTATTCAATTTCACCCATATATACTCGTGCTCCCTTCAAAGAGAGACTGCATATAAATGGTTTCATAAGATCATAACAGGTGTATCTTCAGTGTTTGGGTAAGGATATTCTATGATGTTAACACATTGAGGAAATCCCCTACTGATGCATTTTTCACAAGTATAGCTGCCATTAAACAACACAGGTCTATACCTGGTCATTGACAAATCTGGGAAAAAGTAACTATTTTTCTTATTTTTATACCTTTAATTACTGTACATCTTTACAGCATACAAAATGGGCTTATTAGGAATGAATATACTGTGTATTAGTCCAGTCAAAGATATCACCACTTTTGGGACAAGCAGTTGGCATAATGGCTATGTTGCTGGACTCCCATGTAGTCGACTGCGTTTTGAGTCATGGACCCAGTGGCTTAGACTCAGGCCGGACGCATGTGTGTGCGTGCCCAAGATCCCGAGAGGAGAATGGAGAAGGGATTGTGGCGTGGCCATTCTCCCTGGGGGGTGATTTCTCGCTTTCTGTCTCTGTCTTTCTGGCATGCGCCCTATAGCTAAAACCTCTTCAAAAAAAAAAAAAAAAAAAAAGGAAAGATATCACCACTTTCTCATGATTCTCTTTGGCTCTTACTCACCTAAGAAATCAGTCAAAATAGCTTTCAAAACTGTTTCCTTTTTTCCAACTCATTTGATCATGTTGTGGAGTATTTATATGACTTTATGTATATATGACATTATTTGATGTGATCTCTATTATCTACTGAAATAATTCTGATAGGCATTGGCTACCATTTCTATGTATTGAATTTCTGTCTTGGCAGTATTTCTGTTCTGTGTTAAAACAGTTTCAAATTATTCTTATAAATTCTTATTGAATGTTACAGATTTTCTCAAGCTGACATTAGAGAACTACGTGAAAAACTTAGAAGTGCCAGTAAAAATTATTAGGATGGAAGAGCGCTCTGGGCTAATACGTGCCCGTCTTCGAGGAGCAGCTGCTTCAAAAGGGCAGGTCATAACTTTTCTCGATGCTCACTGCGAGTGCACCCTAGGATGGCTGGAGCCCTTGCTGGCCAGAATAAAGGAAGACAGGTACGAATTTATGTGTTATGTCTGTGTGGGTGTGACGGAGCCTGGTAGGAGAGTCTGGCTGTTACCAGAATTCCTCTTCCAAGCTTCTTTCAGAAGGCTTACTTGATGTTGTTTCTGTTTTTTTGGTTTTTTTTTTTAACAGTTTTCTCCTTCATTTAATGGTGAGACTATCTTATTCTTGCTGAATATGGATATTTGAATAAGAAATAGCCAAACAATTCAAACAATAAAAACATGTTGAATACTCATAGGCGAAGGAAGGAAATCCAATCTGTAAATATATAATGCTCTAAACCATATTTTCTGATCCTCATTTAAATGGCAGAGGATTCGTAGGCAAACACGAGAGAGAGAGAAAGCAACCCCAACAGGGCCCAGTCACACGGTGCTCCTTTTTCCTCTGATTCTTATTTCTGCCAGGATCCGGGGCACACATGGGCAACTGGCCTGTTTTGACTGGCCCTGACTAAAACCCTGGTTGTCCAGTGAGGACCAACCCCACGGCATAGCACTGAGCACGTTTTCAAAGCACTTTTGTTCTGTCCTCATGACCACCCTGTGAACATAGGTAATGTCGGTGTTCTTATTTCTACCTAGCATTAGGAGGGAACAAAGGAGTTCATTGCTTGTCTCGGTTGTCTGAAGTGCCAGAACATTTCAGTTCTTCCCAGTCCTCCACCTTAGTTCTCTGTACATCACTGCCCTTAGAGTCTGATTAAAATTCACCTTAAGGATCTTAGAAATAAATACTCACACATACCACAAAATAAAATCGTGTTTATAGAAATAGACATAGAGGGACCAGCAGTTGGTGTACTGGCTATGTCACTAGACTCTCATGTAGTCAACTGTCGTTCGAGTCCCAGACCCGGTGGCTTAAACTCATGGTGGGTGTGTGTGCATGCGTGCCCAAGATCCTGAGAGGAGAATGGAGGAGAAGGGATTGCAGCGTAGCCATCCCCCCTGGGGGTTATTTCTTGCTTTCTGTCTTTCTGGCACTCAGATGTGCCCTATAGCTAAAACCCCTCAAAAAAAAAAAAAAAAAAGACATAGAGAGCACAGTTGTATGTATAAGTTTAATTATTTAAATGATCTTGCCACTTGATACATACAATTTGTGAAATCTGGAAGTCCTTAAAAACACTTGATAGAAATAAAGGGCCCTCGAATATACCTATAATTCTTTCTGATGCTGCTGCCATGAAATACAAGTTTTTTTCTTTTTCTTTTTTTGGCTAATTATAAAGACTGGTGACAAACGAATATCATTTCCAAGCACCTAATGAAGATACCATCGAATGCTATCTGAGAGAATAACAAAATAGTGTATAGCAACTCACTTGCATAGTCATTTTTATGTACAGTAAAAACGTATTTCTAGAATTGAAGTTTTTAATTAGACATTCAAGACAGGGGCTGCTTAGGCTGAACTAGTCCAGCCTCCCCCAGCCACATCACGTTAGCGGCAGGATTTGGTACTTGCCAGAAAGATGAATGGAAGCTGTCAGTAAAATGAACCACCACGGTTGAAGCAAGCAGTGGGAACCTTTGAGTTAACGGAGGGTAGACGCAGCTGATAACATTTTTCCACTCTACTTATTGTACAGTATCCACAGGAGAGTAAGCCTGGCAAAGGGAAATGAACTTAGAACATCTTAAATGTATTTCTGGCAATTTTTATATATTAGGCTGTTTTATAAAGTTGTGTTTCATATTCAATATAGTGATTTTTTAATATGGTATTTCGAGATGGCCATGCATAGCCCATTTTCCTTTTGTTCTAACAACTTATTGATACTGTATTTGCTTATGATGATGCTAATCTCTTTTCTTGCTAATATCCATAAATTCTGAAGTTACTCTAACTAGGTAATGTAGTCAAGGGTATGACCTACAATATATTCAGGGTTATTATATCTAAGTTCCGCTCTCACAAATTATACCATGAAATTTAACAAAGAAATAGAAAAGAATATTGGAAGTATATTGATCTTTTTGGGATCTGGAGTCATCCAGAAGTTTTCCAAAGCTAGGTGAATCCTATCAATTTTGGAGTAATTTAGGCCTTCGCCAAGTGCGTGAAATTTCAGACCCTCTTGAAAATGAGTGTTGGTGGTAATGGCATTGCAAAATGAAAAAGAATAAAATAACGAGACCTGTCCTGTTTCAGAGCAGTTAATTGCTGTACAGAGGGAGCTGGATCTTACATGGGTGATCATGGTTCAAGTACCACTCCTACAACTTGAAAAATACGCAGGGTATGTAGGTGCATAGGATCCTGATAGGACGGAGAATTGAAAAATAGAGGACTGCGGTGTGACCAGGCTTCATTAAGAATAGTTTCTCTCTCTCTTGAGACCAGCAGTTACTGTAATGGGTATGTAGTCGACCACGGTTTGAGTCCCGGACCTGGTGGCTTAAATTCACACTGGGCACATGTGTGCGTGCCCAAGATCCCGAGAGGAGAATGGAGGAGAAGGGATTGCGGTGTGGCCATCCCCCCTGGGGGGTGATTTCTCGCTTTCTGTCTCTCTGTGTCTCTTTGTCTTTCTGGCAAGTGCACATGCCCTATAGCAAAAACCTCAAAAAAATAAATAAATAAAAAGAGTAGTTTCTCTCTCTTTTATATGCACTTGAACTCACTGTCATTAAAAAGAAAAGAAAAGAATAAATAACAGACATTTCTTTGCTTTCCACATCCATGAGTGATTCAGAAGGCGATTGTAATATTTACTTACCAAATATTAAAAACAAACTCTGGCCTTCAGAACTATCTACAATCAGCAGTCTTGTGCAGACCTGAGCATTTACCTATGGAGGTGACAAAATATCATCACAGGAATGGAGAGTAAGGGAGGAACAGAAAAAGACACAAAGAGTACCTAATGATCTCCCTAGTGACACTTTCTTACCCTAAAAAACTACCATCAAGAACACCAATCATGCTGGCTCTTCATCTTTCTTTTTCTTTTTTTGTAGAGGCAGGGAGCATACGCTTGCCAGAAAGACAGAAAGAGACAGAGAGACAGAAAGCGAGAAATCACCTCCCAGGGGGGATGGCCACACTGTAATCCCTTCTCCTCCATTCTCCTCTAGGTATCTTCAGCATGCACGCACATGCACCAGGGTGAGTTTAAGTCCCTGGGTCTGGGACTCAAACCATGGTCGACTACATGGGAGTCCAGCAACATAGCCATTACACTAACTGCTGGTACCCTTCATCTTTCTTTAAGAAAAGTGATATGGAGACCAGCTGTTGGTATAGCAGTTATGTTGCTGGACTCCCACGTAGTCGACCGCGGTTTGAGTCCCAGACCCAGGGACTTAAACTCACCCTGGTGCATGTGCGTGCATGCTGAAGATACCTAGAGGAGAATGGAGGAGAAGGAATTGCGGCGTGGCCATCCCCCCTTGGGGGGAGTGATTTCTCATTTTCACTCTCGCTATCTCTGTTTTGCTCTCTCTCCAGCAAGTACACACACCCTAGGGTGAAAACCACTTAAAAAAAAAAAAAAGAAGAAGAAGAAGAAGAAAAGAAAAGAAAAGAGATGTGAAACATCAAAACATCAAAGACTACAGTTACTTACCTAGTTCTAACTTAAATAATCATGAGATTGTGATTCTAATTTTTTTTTTTTGAGGTTTTTGCTATAAGGCACATGGACTCACCAGAGGGACAGAGAAAGACAGACAGAAAGTGAGAAATCACCTCCTGGGGGCGTAAACATGCTGCAATCCCTTCTGCTCCATTCTTCTCTTGGGATTTTGGGCATGCATGCACCTGCACCCTGCATGAGTTTCAAGCCTTTGAGTCCAGGACTTGAGCCATCATCAACCATGTTGGAGTCCAGTGCCTTAACCACTAAACCACCTGCTCATCCCATGACTCTAAATTCTTAATTCAAGAATGATTCACTCAGAGATATATCATGACCCTATTATAATTCATAGGAAACATATATTTATACTGATAGTTGATGATATTTATTAGTGATAGTGTTTGCTGATTTTTACTTGTTAGGCTTTCATAGTAGGAATTTTCTCCATGAAGTGTGTTTTAGGACTAGCTATTTAATCTATCTAACCTATCTTATTTGAAATACAAACTACCAGATTTAGTAAGCCATCCTCCATTCTCCTCTCCCTATTTACTGTTGTTTTTTAGTGTGTTAGAGCTAAAACAATGCATTCTCAAAGCAGTTCTGCTAATCATGCTGTGGGTGGAGGTTTTTTGAAAAATAGACCAGGCTCATCCTGCTGAGTTAGTACTTACAATACATTTGGAAATCAACGTGAAGGTCAATTAGTATGTTTGATTAGATTTCATTTAATAGCATAAAGTCGAGTGTAAGAAGATAGAGTTAAAGGAAATAATTGCATTGAGAACAAGGATAAAATGGAAACAAAGTCATGTTAAAGTCACAAAATAATGAAATTTCATTGTATAGCTATAATTAGTTTGAAGAAGCAAATGTAACATTTAAATGATCATTTATACATAAACTGGTTTGAATTTTTCTGCAGGAAAACAGTTGTATGCCCCATCATCGATGTGATTAGTGATGATACCTTTGAATATATGGCTGGGTCAGATATGACTTATGGGGGTTTTAACTGGAAACTGAATTTCCGCTGGTATCCTGTCCCTCAAAGAGAAATGGACAGGAGAAAAGGAGACAGAACATTACCTGTCAGGTATGTAGGTCATATCTGCCAAAGGATAGCCTGTGTATTCCTGACATAATCATGGAATGTTAGAAATTTGCATTCTCATTTTTAATTCTTTTGAAGAAATATATTTATTATTCATATATATGTTTACATTATTACTGATTGCATGATCATATAAGAATCAATGGAAATCAATCTGGTTTAAATTAGCCTAAACAAACTTAAGTATTGGTAGAAAGCCAATATTTTGAAGCTTTTTGCATCCTTATATTCAAAATGTACTTAATGTGAATTTTCTATGTGACAAAATGTACTAGCCTTGACGTTTTAAGTAAATGTACATTTACTTAAAATTACATGCTTTATAATAGAAGTATTCTCAAAACTGAAATAACCAAAATTATTTTGATATACATTCTAAGTTTATCCACTTATAGAGCTAGCAACTTTATAGAGATGTTAGAAAGATGTGTGTGAAAAATTTTACTATGTTAGCAATTATGAAAGGTTTATTATTTGGTCTAAATTAGTTTAAATAACTATTTGATTTGAAATTTTCACTCATGAAATATATGCCTACCCTTAATTCAGAAAAAGGAACCTCATAGGCACCTTCAGTTTTCTACCTAAGCATTGCCCACTTTATTAACACAAAAGCAACTATTAATACTTTCCACTTCATCACATTCTTGGAGAGCTTTTACTGCAACCAACATTTTTTTTTCCCTAAAAAATAATTTGGAAAATATTCCTCATTCTGTTGGAACAATAAACATATACACCAACATTTTAAAACAGTATACATATAACCTATTTTCTAAACAAGAGTATCTGGTAACCTGCTGAGGGGATGACTTATCCATTGTCAACTACTCAATTTTATAATGACTGAATTCGAATTACAGTCTAAAAATTAGCTAATGGAAAATAGCTCTAATTACTTGTTTTTGAACAATTAAATATTAGAGGCTATTAACATCTTAAATAGAGAAAAATAAAATTTGGTTTCTAGTATTTGCATGAAGACATGTAAATATGTTAAAATTTAAAATATAATTTTACTCTTAAATCTTCATGAACTTCACATTTACTGAAACTTATTTTTTTAAGCTTGTTCTCCATGAGAGAGAGAAAGAGGCACCTAACAGGTCCTCATGCCACAGTCCATCCCCATTCTCAGGTGCCCAGGATCACAGGGAATGTGCATATTCTCATTGTTCTCAGGGAGGTTACACGACCTAAACTCAGGACACTTTCCATGTGCCCAGCTGTATTACCACTAAGCCACCACTTGGTCCTCACCAACTCTAAATGATCCTTTCCTTTAACATGAGCAATGGACTAGCAGATGGCATAATGGTTATGTTATTGAACTCCCACGTATTTGACTGAATTCCAAGGCCTGGACCCAGCAACTTAAAACTCACTCCAGGCACATGTACGTGCATGCCTAAAATCCCAAGAGAAAATGAAGGAGAAGGGATTGCAGAGTGGCCATCCCCATAGTGGGTGATTTCTTGTTTTCTGTCTCTCTGTCTTTCTTTCTCTCTGGCAAGTACACACACTCTATAGCAAAAATCTCTCTTAAAAACAAACAAAACCTGGATGGCTCATATTACCATCATATGTTAAAATTTCTGTTTTTCCAAATCCTTCTTGGTTTCATTTAGTGTTAGCTGATTTATTTATCTATCTATCTATCTATCTATCTATCTATCTATCTATCTATCATCTATCCATCCATCCATCCATCCATAGAGTCCATGCACTCACTAGAGAGAGTAAGAGTGGGACAGAGAGAGGAAAAGTGAGAGATCACACCACAGGAAGGATGGTCTCACCACAGTCTCTTCTCCATCCTCCTCTTGAAATGTTAGGCATCCACACGCATGTACCTCACATGATTTTCAAACTTCACAGTCCTGGACTTGAACTGTAGTTGGCTATGTGGGAGTCAAGTGCCTTAACCACCACAGCACCTACTGGCCCCGAGCTGATTTTTTAAAATACATATTCATTTACTAGAGGGTCTGTGCACTCACCAGAAGGAGAAAGATAGATGAGAGAGAGAGAGAAAACAACCCTCAATGTGATATAGTCATGTTGCAATTCCTTCTTCTTCATTCTTCTTCATTTCTCCTTCTTAATGGGACTTGGGCATATGTTTTCACGCCACTATGTACTGGACTTGAACCACAGAGTTGGCCATGTGGGTTCTGACTCGCTTAATAACTAGGCCATGGGGCCAGCCCATGATGTTAGTTGATTTTTAAGCTTCAGATCCCAAGTGAAAACAATTAAAATACTTGATTAATACATTTACACATAGACTATGTGTTTGCTCATTTGAAAGTAAAATTTACAAGAATACATGTTTGTACTAATTTTCAATCTACAATGTTAAAAGACATGTTTATTTAACTTTATTTTCTCACAGAATCAAAAAGCAGATAATTAAGAGGTAGCCAACATTCACAGTAAGAAATTACTAATCTCATTTATAAAAATAAAAAGTTACATAGAAGTCAACCACTGTTACTCATCTTTCATTAGCTAAAACAAAAGGCGAATCTTTTAATTTGCTAAATTTTAACCACACTTTATGCGGTTTTATTGTACTAACATCAGAACTGATGAAATCACAGTATATTTTGTTTACCTCTGTAACGGCACAATATTTCATTTTCTAAAATACTGAGGGAGCTGGAACAAGCGAAACAGAAATTTCAGACTTTGCTAAAGTTACTTGATTTTTATGGCAAAAGGTTAATTAATTCACTGACTCTGTGATAACAGCCTGCAGGTAATTTTCATCAGCATAGCTGTAATGTGAACTTTCTTTGTACTTGCAATCTATTACTTGAAGATGTGATCATTTTTCTCACATTCGTACAAACAGATAAATCATTCTAGGTGGTAAAGACAATTTTTTTCCCTCCATGATTAACAGCATTCTGAATAGC
>NW_006209169.1:0-12649 GCF_000334495.1 Tupaia belangeri chinensis | reverse complement strand
TTCCCTACATGATTAACAGAATTCTGAATACCTAGAGTGATTATAATGAGGTTAAATTTTTGGCTTTCTTAGTGTAATGCTTTATTTAAAATGTCAGTTATGACAGAACTTCATAGTCATTATAATTGGCTAGTCATCGTTCAAAAATGCAATCACACATCTGCACACAGTGAGAACCGACTTGAACCTGTGACCTAAACTCAGTTATACCATATTTAAAATAAGGCCTTAGATAGTTACACATACTATTCTGTACAATCTTCTAGACTCGAATATTCATTTGTGTAATAAATGGAGTTTGTGAAATACCTGTTTTTTTTTGTTTGTTTGTTTGTTTTGAGAGAGGTTTTTGCTCACCAGACAGACAGAGAGAGACAGAGAGACAGAAAGTGAGAAATCACCCCCCGGGGCGGGGATGGTCACGCTGCAATCCCTTCTCCTCCATTCTCCTCTTGGGATCTTGGGCACGCACGCACAAACGCCCAGCATGTTTTAAGCCACTGGGTCCGGGACGCAAATCGTGGTCGACTACGTGGGAGTCCAGCAACATAGCCATTACGCTAACTGCTGGTTCCCAAATACCTGGTATTTTTTAAGGTATACATATTGCATGTGGAATAATAGTATACACTGTCTTGAATACTTGTTTCCTTGACATTTTAACAGCCTAATCACATAAAATTTCAGAAATATTTCCATCAGGTGTGCCACTATTGAGTAATCAATTGTGACAACATAAACCAGAAGTTGTGTGTCAGATATGCTCTGCAGATGTGTTTTGTTTGGCCTTCATAGTAGTTTATATTTTCAAAAGTTACCAATATTTTTAATGGAGCTATTTTAAACAAAAGCCTGGATTTTCAGCTATTGAGAAGTTTGTAGATCTTCCTAATATGACCCACCTTTCCTGCTTGGCTCCATCGGGTGGAGTTGAGTAGATATTGCCAGACAGAAGTGGCATGAAAATGTAACCCAGTTTCTATAGCCCCTTGTCACTGTTTCCTTGTATGTGAGGCTGAGGGTCAGTCAGTTGTCATTCAGAATCAGTCTTGAACACTGAGCAATTTTTCTCAGCACCTGTGTCTCAAACAAAGGAGGGAGAAATATATTTATTGAAAACAAGTGACTTTTCATAATGAAACTTCTCTGGCTGTCGTCTTTTACATTCGTGACTCTTATCAAGGGTTTACAGGTAGCCGTCTGGAAAATGGCTGAGTTTCATTGAACACATCAGTCCCGTATGAATGTTCAAAGACTATTGTCTTCAATGGAAGAGGTAACTAGTAGACAAGTCACATGATAATGCAGCTAACCCTCCAAATTATTTAATTAATTTGGGGATGTATCATGCATTTTTTTCTAACACATAGAAATTTGAGGTGGTTTAGTTTAGCTTATTGCAGTGAGTTTGACTCCTTATACAAATATGCCTGCATACATACTGTTAGACACTGTACTTGGCTCTGCCCCTACCAAGATGGATAGGCAGTCTCTGCCCTTGAATTCCCCACTGTCTGGCTCTGGTCACATGTATGCTCGGTGAGGGAAACAGGCTGGCATCAGTGGCCTCAGTATGGATGCACAGGAGTTAACCAAGCCCACTAGTAGAGTGGTGTATACTTCTGATAAAGAACCTGGCTGAATACTTAATGAGTGCTTTCATTTCTGTATTGTGCCCCAAAAGTGACTGACTCTCAATAAATAGTTATAAAGATATTAATTTCCACTTTAATTTTTCACTGATTAAAATGGCTTTCTTTACTGGAAACTTAACATTTTTTTCAAGTCTATTTAACTTTTTACCCTTCACGTCTTACATTACAATGTTCTTCTTTAAAAAAAAAAAAAAAAGTTTGTTAGTAAGCATGTACCCTAGCCAGAGATAGACAGAGAGAGGGGAAATGAGAAATCACCCCCCAGAGGAATGGCCATACAGCAATCTCTTCTCCATTCTTCTCTGTGGATTTCGGGCATGCAGGTGCCTGGCATGTTTTTCAAGCCACTAGGTCAGAGATTCAAATGGCACAGTTGTTGACAATGGGATTTAGTCGCCTTAACTACCATGCCTGCTGAGCCCGGTTATCATTAATATTTGTGATATGACTTTCTTCATTTTTTTTTTCAAATAAGAGAGTGAGGTGAATATTTTCCATAGGGTCTCACCATGACACAGTCCTCCTGCCCAGCCTCCTGTTGGCTTAGAATTCTTGTATGCACCACCATGACCTGTATACTGGGGTGACTCCAGGATCTGAACCTGAGCCTTCCACATCATCCTCTTCATGCAGCAGGGCACCGTCACCTGGGCCACCATGGCAGGACATGGCACCTTCATTCTTACTTGGAGTACCCTGCTAATTCTATTCCTAAAATAAACCACAAAATTTTAAGTTTTCCTGTAATCCTTGCTATTGTAACAAATCAAGCATAGATGTAATTATTAGTTATTTCTGACATGTATTACTTACTTTTACAATTCTCTTTATTAACATTTGTTGATCTCAGAAATTTACTTACTTTCGGGGACCAGCACTCGGCGTAAATAGCTATGTCGCTGGACACCCATGTGGTTGACTGGTTTAAGTCCCAGACCTGGTGGCTTAAACTCACACTGAGATCATGTGTGTGCATGCCCAAGATCCCAAGAGGAAAATGAAAAAGAAGGGATTGTGGCATGGCCATCCCCCCTGGGAGGTGATTTCTTGCTTTCTGTCTCTCTGTCTCTCTCTGTCTTTCTGGCGAGCGCATGCACCCTATAGCAAAAACCGCTAAAAAAAAATAAAAATAAAGATGGGGGGAAAAAAGAAAGAAAAAAAAAAGAAAAATGAAATTTATTCACTTTTCATCGAGTTGGAATTAAGAATTTCTAAAAATGACCAAGTAAATTAATAAAAATAAATAATATAACTGTATGTCTTTATCATGAATAACTCAAAAAATTTTCACATATATTGCCTCCTGTATCATTTTATTGTGATATTATAGAAGAAACATTAAAGCAGGCATTGGAGGGTCTGGCTTTATTTCAAGCTCCTCCAATCGGGAAATTATTCCATTTTCTCAACTATAAAATGGAAATTATTTTCCCTGTCTTGCTTAACTGATGAAGTGCTATAAAATAGTAAATGAGGAATGTACTTGACAAGAATTAAATATTATTATATTTATTTCTGATAATGTAACTTCTATGCACTGCAAAAAACATATGACAGTACCTAAAGGCAATTAAGAAACAAAAATGAACCTTCTCTTTTAGCATTTTATTGTATTTCCTTCCAGCACATTTCTTTCCATATGTATTTTTCCACAATTTGAAAGTTGATGGCTCATCAGTATTTTCCTATGCCCTAAAAGTATTTTTCACCACTAAAACCTTTAATGGCTGCTAATATCTCAATTTCTTACTTAGTTCTTTTCCTGTATTTTTCAGAGGTGGCATTAAGATTGTTTATAATTTTTTAACCAATTATTTATTTACAGTTTTTGCATTTAATGTGGTCTCTTCATAATTATCCAATTGAAAAATAAGAAATATATTTTCTAATATTCTTGCTACCTCTTGGCCATTTGATTCCCTCCCCCCAAAACTCATCACTGGAATGAATGAAAAACATGTATATTATTATGCAAAATCCAATAAGACAGTTTCTTATAGTTAATAATTTGTTTATTAATTTTTTGCCTACCAGATTTTGTTTTATATTAGACTTTTGTCAATCCAACTAAAATACGCTTTTAAACCACAGGAAAGGAGCAGAAATAGATGATATCAAAGCCTTTAAGAAGTGTCTATGTAATAAGGGATATTAAACCAACAGCACAAGGAAACTTGTTATTGTAAGCTTCTAGAATAAAGAATTGGGGAAAAGAGAGAAAAAAGTTGAGCTTTAAAATTTTCAACCCTTCAATTTTCTTGTTTACTCATGTTAAAATTGAATATATGTTAATTTTGAGAGAAGTAAAAAATTCCGACCTCAGACAGAATTTTTGAATGTCTGTTTTTTGGAGAGAAAAACACACATAATTTATTACTCCCAGTGGTTTAGGAGATAATTTGCAAGAATTCCTTAGCGTCTATTGAGAAGAGACAAAACAGGGGTAGTGACAGGATGGGGAGGGGTGGTGTTATCTGCTGAAGACATTTTGATCAAGGGGTCTGGGGAGAAATGTGCACATATCGAAATGGTCTCATTGTAAGCCAAACAATATGATTGAAAGTATATACAAAAAATAAAATAAATAAAAAAAGGAAAAAAGTATTTTCAGTGTAATAAATTGAATATCACATTTACATATCAATTTATTTTTATCGCAGTAACCAAAATATTTTTAAAACATCTGATTCCAGCTAACCCCCTTCTTTATTTTGACCCCTTATAAGCATAAAATGTAAAAGGAAAGATTAAAATCTGCACCAACTGCTGTACATCCTTTTGGAAGCTTAGAATTTTATCTGATTATAAGGATTATAAAAAAAAAATTAAGGAAAAGGAAAAATACACTACTTCTTTATTGGAAATACAGGCCTTTAAACACAGGTTAAGATATTTGATTCCCATACTTGTCTGTAAATGGGTTCTTTGGCAACAAAGGAAGTCATTTGCTTGTATTTAGCAGAACTATATATATTTTTTCTGATCCTTTAAAAATAGCATTTAAATTGTTTGGGTTTCATAGACTCTGCAGGATTTGAGTAAGCTTTCTGGCTCAGTCTAAGCCAGCATAGACTCATAAAGTAAAAACTTCTCTAGAGACCTGCACGCTCAAATGATTGGTGTGTGTGCAATATTCCACCAAACTTCTAGATTTTTAGCTGGAAAAATCTTTAATCACATTCAGCAGTTAATTATTCATCATGCTAATAGAATAACTTTCTTTATTTTTTAAAGAATCATTTTATTTATCTTTATTTATTTATTTATTTAAATTTGAACAGTTAGGGGCAGAGAGAAAGAGAGAGAGAGAGGAAAGTGAAAAAGCAAGCCGTCAGGTCTGGGACTCAAACTATAATCAGCCATGTGGGAGTCCAGTAACCTTAACCACCACGCCACCTGCCAGCCCCAGAATAGTTTTCTATATTTGCTATGGTGGACAGAATAAGGAAAGAAGTAGAGAAATTCAGATTACTGAATTTTTCATTGTTTTTTAAAACTATCAAATGGTTAACCAAGTGAAGGCTTTGTATCTATAAGATCAAAAATGTATGAAGATTTCAATTATTCATGCCATTTATGTAAAAAATAAACTGCTCATTTTAGTAATTTTCTTTATTATAATTAATAATAAATGAAAATGTTAGTATAGTTCTAAACGCTAACAGTTTAGTACTGTATTATTTGATGATTACAAATAGCAACCTAGACCTGAACTATAGTCTCTCAAACTTTCTTTGGAATTTTTTACCAGAGATCTTGGTTATTTGTTTAGTAAGATTGACTAGAATCTTGATATAGCAAAGAAAAAAATATATATAAAATGATATTTAAATAACTTTGAAAGAAAGAAATTGTTTCTAAAGAGTAGTGATACAATTTATGGGAAAATATGGTACATAAATTTGAAATTTAATATCAAGGAAAGAACAAGTTTGCATAACAACTTCAAATACCTCGTTGTATAAGATATGTGGATCATTTTAGAGAGGACTATTAGATAAATAGATAGATCATTTTCTCATCTCAGCCAGTAACTAATTGGGGGTCCTTCAACAAATGACTGAAACTTACAACAACTAAAAATTCCTAGATCTACAGGAATTTTAGTGCTATAAAAGTTATAATTCTATCTAAAAAATTAATAGGGTTCTGAAAACATTAAAAATAAAGCTAGTTATAAACTTAGGAAATAGATGTTTTCCTCTTCCTTAATAAACATAATATCTAAAAATTATAGTATTTTCTGGTGTTACTATTCCAAAAGTGTTACATATATTAATTCATATAATCCACATTTTATAGATGATAAAATTGAGGCACAGAAATTAAATGATTTGTTGTAGGTTCCACATTTGTAATTGGGTTCTAAATCCAATCAATCTAGCTACCAAGTCCAGACTTCTAAAAACCAAATATAGCTGTCTCTTAAAGCCTCCTACTCTCTCTGCTTTCAGACAGGATATATTATCTTCTTAGTGAAAATGCAGGCTTTGTATTTTAGCATAACCGAATGATCAAATGTATTTTATCACAATTTCTGTTGATTTACCAACTTCTATTGAGATACACAGTATTTTTCCACATTGCATATTTACTTTTTGAAGTCCTTTTCTACTGTGCATTGTTGCAAAGCTTTATATCTTAAATTCTAAAATACAATGGAACTAAATCCCTACAATTCTTGTTATATGATAAGGTCTTGAAAAGTCTTGGAATTGTGTGCCAACTAGTGGTGGTGTGGTTAAAGCAGCTAGATCCCAAGTACCGACTGCATAGCTCTGTGGGAATATATAGTTTATAGTAATTGTTCAGGCAATATTTATTAATAGTCTCAAATATTAAGCCAATGTATTTACTATAATAGAGATGATAACATGTATAGAAAAATTAACATAATACTCAATAAGAAGTGACCAGTTCTCTTGAGAGAGACGGAGACTGAAAGTTATAGAAGAAAGTGGAAGAGGAAAATTATCTTCAGGTTGGAAGGAGGAGGTTTGTGTGAGAAACAGGCTGTGTGGAATGTCACATTTGTACTGGTTTAAGAATAAGCAAGTTTTGGGACCAGCAGTTAGTGTAAGGGCTATGTCGCAGGACTCCCCCGTAGTGCACAATAAAGCTAGTTATAAACTTAGGAAATAGATGTTTTCCTCTTCCTTAATAAACATAATATCTAAAAATTATAGTATTTTCTGGTGTTACTATTCCAAAAGTGTTACATATATTAATTCATATAATCCACATTTTATAGATGATAAAATTGAGGCACAGAAATTAAATGATTTGTTGTAGGTTCCACATTTGTAATTGGGTTCTAAATCCAATCAATCTAGCTACCAAGTCCAGACTTCTAAAAACCAAATATAGCTGTCTCTTAAAGCCTCCTACTCTCTCTGCTTTCAGACAGGATATATTATCTTCTTAGTGAAAATGCAGGCTTTGTATTTTAGCATAACCGAATGATCAAATGTATTTTATCACAATTTCTGTTGATTTACCAACTTCTATTGAGATACACAGTATTTTTCCACATTGCATATTTACTTTTTGAAGTCCTTTTCTACTGTGCATTGTTGCAAAGCTTTATATCTTAAATTCTAAAATACAATGGAACTAAATCCCTACAATTCTTGTTATATGATAAGGTCTTGAAAAGTCTTGGAATTGTGTGCCAACTAGTGGTGGTGTGGTTAAAGCAGCTAGATCCCAAGTACCGACTGCATAGCTCTGTGGGAATATATAGTTTATAGTAATTGTTCAGGCAATATTTATTAATAGTCTCAAATATTAAGCCAATGTATTTACTATAATAGAGATGATAACATGTATAGAAAAATTAACATAATACTCAATAAGAAGTGACCAGTTCTCTTGAGAGAGACGGAGACTGAAAGTTATAGAAGAAAGTGGAAGAGGAAAATTATCTTCAGGTTGGAAGGAGGAGGTTTGTGTGAGAAACAGGCTGTGTGGAATGTCACATTTGTACTGGTTTAAGAATAAGCAAGTTTTGGGACCAGCAGTTAGTGTAAGGGCTATGTCGCAGGACTCCCACGTAGTCGACCGCGGTTTGAGTCCCAGACCCAGTGGCTTAAACTCACGCCGGGCATGTGTGCATGCGTGCCCAAGATCCTGAGAGGAAAATGGAGGAGACGGAATCGCGGCGTGGCCATCCCCTCTGGGGGGTGATTTCTCGCTTTCTGTCTCTCTGTCTCTCTCTGTCTGGCGAGCACACACGCCCTATAGCAAAAACTTCTAAAAAAAAAAAAAAAAGAATAAGCAAGTTTTAATAGGTAAGGGGAACTTGCAAAGGCAAATCCAGGAGACTAGTGGTTGTGAGAAAATGTGCCAGGTGTGAAGGTTTAAAGCATTTACCACTAACATCTAAATTTAAATATAGGAGAACAGGGAAAAGAGATAGTAGGGGTCAGTAGATGGCATTGGTGGGTAAGGTGCTGGACTCTCCCATGGTTCAAATCCTAGATCTGGCGGTATGAAAATTGTGTCAGGTGTGTGTGCATGGCCCAAATCTCAACAGAATGTGAGAGAAGGGATTACAGCATGGCCATCCCTCTGTGCACTGATTTTTTCACTTTCCCTCTCACTGTCTCTCCAGCAAACATACATACCTTATTTCATAAACCTTAAAAATAAAAAAAAGTGAGAGAAGCCCATTGGGTGATGCCAGATCACTGATGCCAGGATAAGAAGCTGACTTTTATTCTGTAAAATAGGTTTTTTAACATCTGTTAAAGATTTTTAGAGAAACACTGGTTTAAAGGAAGTAAATCAGTTTGGCTAGCAGTTGTGGAAGAAATTTTGGTTGTGCAAGAATCTAGAGGCAAGAAGACCCTGTTAGTAAACAGTGATAAGAGAACCAACATTGCATAGTAACCATGAAAAGAGAGGTAAGAAGTAGTGCAGGAAAACAAAAAACAACAAACAAAGGAAAAGGAAGGCTCTGGGAAACAATTGAATGAGACACATGAAAGGAAGATCCTGAAAGGTGGTTTTGTCATTTTATATTAAGAGCCTGGATGGAAATGGAGGACGTTGATAGGGAAGCAGACGTAGAAGGGGTAGAACATTCTCAGTTTTATCTTGTATACGCTAAGCAGTCAAAGGATTTTTTTTTTTTTTTTAAGGAAACACCTAGTGTGTAATTAGAAAGGCACAACCACTGCAGAGGGAATAAATTAGAGAACACATACTAGGAGTCAGCCTCACAGTAGTGGTCATTAAAGGCATATGCCAAGTTCTTTGGCGGAAGAACATAGAAATAAAATTTTGCATAGATCAAGAGCGTAGAAAGAACAAAAGTGCCAAGAGAGGTGGGTGGACTGCATTTCAGAAAGAGAAGAACTTACTGAGAGTATATATCCACAAAGCAATAACATAGTGGCATATTGTCCTCATGTGATACTTGTGAGACTGGAAACGTGCTGTAGTCCTGAGGGTCACCTAGGGGAAGGAAGCAGAAGGGAAAAATCAATAAGGAGTGTAAAATGAATGGATTTGTAAGAGGAAAATCCTCTATAGAACAATAGCAATAGGAGCTGGAGGTGAAAAAATATATATTCAAGCAGGAACACTGATGAATTGTATTAAATACTTCTAGAGGAAGAAGTTAAGGAAAGCTACTGAAATCAGAATCAACAGGGACCTTTCAGAAGTTATTGCAGAGGGGAGAGCAGAACCCAGCTTCTAGTTAAAAGGTCAAAAGGAGTTTAGGGAGCACAAAGAAAGTATCCTTTCAATAAGGCTGCCAGTAAAGGGGATAAGAAATGTATGTTCCTACATTTAATTAGTAAGATGGAGTGATGATATATTTGAGTTTAAGATAGAAATTAAATGAGCAGGTCTATAAGCTCAAGGGGACCATCTAGAAATCAAAGGCACAAAACATAAATGTAATAGTGGCTTAATGAGTAGACGGGGAGAGCCAGCTGAGGGCACACACATGAATATCAGCCCACAGTAGAGGAAGGAGATATTCTCTCTGTGAGACACTAGAGAGGGGGCCATGACAAAAATGCACTAACACGTTGAGCTAAAAGTTGAGGAGATTTAGATTTCATGATTCAAATTTAGGTTCCATACATTTCCTTAATCCTCAGGTGCTAGAGAAGAATCCAAAACCTTTGGAAAAAGTTCTGTTGAAAGTAAGACAGGAGAACAAATAAACATAGATAAAAGGATTGTTAGCCTTTTTTGAAGTGAGCAGAGAATCAATAATGTGGACTTGTAGTATAACCAGGTGGCCTCATGCTCTTACTTTTTCAATGCTCCCACGGGTCTTAGTAGCAGAAGTGGACCAAGTGAAGGGTAAGTGCACCCAGGCATTGAGGTGCATTGACAAAAATAGAATTGGGTCAGGCAAAGCAAGGGAACAGAGAGTACTAAGCTAGTTTTGCATTGAAGAAGACAGTCTTAAAGAGATTGTTAATGTAGGAATATGGATTTAATCACCAATGAAGGATGAAAAGTGACTTCCCATGGAAACAGAAAAGAATAAGGAATAGGAAGTTGGGTTCAGAAGGGTAGGTTTCAGAGTCAGCCTCTTGGATATGAAGAATCTCCAAGTGACTTTGAAACCCAAAGTAAGGCTATGTATATGGGAAACCAAAATTAAGGAAAGGACATTCCAGGCTTTTATTTAGATTATTAAAATCATCTTCAGCAATAACAACAAAAGATAAATTACCTAATGTTGTTAACCATTTATTATATAGTGGACACTGTGCAACGTCCTCCACTTTTATTAATTCATTTCCTCTTTACCTACCTACTATGTGGGAGATACTGTTCTCAGTCATTGGGATTATTACTTCTACCATTCTCTCTCAAAAGAGAGAGAACCAATAGATGGCATAGCAGTTAAGTGGCTGGACTCCCAAGTAGTCGACCACAGTTCAAATCTCAGACCAGAAGGCTTAAAACTCATGCTGGCACATTTGCATGTGTGCCCAAAATCCCAAGAGAAAAGTGGAGGAAAAGGGATTGTAGTGCAGCCTGACCATCCCCTCTGGGGTGTGATTTCTCACTTTCCATCTCTCTGTCTGTCCAGTGAGCTCATGTGCCCTATTGTAAAAATCTCTAAAAAAGAAAGAAAGAAAGAAAGAAAATAGAGCATGTTTTTAAGGAATCATAATTTCATTTTATTATGTTTCTTATTTTTTTATTTTTTAAAGAATTACTTTATTTACTTATTTATTTTAATTTGACAAGAAAAGAACAGAGTGAGAGAGGGAGAGAAAGTGAGAAAACAAGCCACCAGATCTGGGATACGAACTGATGTCAGCCATATGGAAGTCCAGTGCCCTTAACCACCACGCCACCTGCCAATCCCTTATTTTCTTATTTTTTAAGCAAAAGTCTAAATTATTTGAGTCATTCTTATAGTTAAATATAACTTATTTTTTGTCCTTTATTATACACTTTTATTTATAGAAATGAGGATCAACTGTAAAAAGAATTTCAGCACATGTATTTAAATTAAAATGTATTAGTACTTTATTAGTAAGCAGATAAGTAGATAGGCACTCTGGACTGATCATTAAAAATGCATCACTTAACATTCTTAAGCATTTGGTTGCATTATGATAGGATAATTGCAGCAATCTTTGTGTCTAATTTTATTAAGTAGAATTTCCAGCACTGTAATACCTTATACAGTTATTGCCACAGAGTTCCAAAACCCCTATCAGGTAAGGGTCATGGCTACTCCATAATTACCATCTGTGTAGCTTTGTTAGTGTTTCTCATTATAACTCAGAAGGTCGATGATACTGTTCATGATAGGAACCCAGCAAGATGGGCAGTAATAAAACAGCTCTGAGACCAAGCAAGGCTCTTCTACTCCAACTAATGGCAGTTCATTACCTGAATATAAAACAGTGAGCGCACCGGGAGAAATCGAGGGCTGTGTGATGTGGTCGATGCCCAAGTACAACAGTATTTGCTGGTTTTCAGCAAACTATGCTGTTTAATTAGAAGACATGACACACCTGTTTGTCAGGAGAGAATATAACTTGGAGAAAAGCAAAACATTTGGGTTTTTAGCCATCCTGCAGATGACTTGCGGAAGCAGTCCAACCCTAAGTTACTAGATCAGTGTTTCTCATCTTTGGCAGCAGATTAGAAACACTTGGGAACTTTATGCAATACCACAGTTGGGCCCGGACAAAGGCCGCTTATCAGAATCTGTGGAGGGAGGATCCAAGTAAAAAGTTACCCTTGGTGCCTCAGGTGCTGCTAATGTACCATGAAGGTCAGAAATCACTATTTACAGCTAACTTTCAAAACCTTTGATATCATTATTAGTATGGCTCTACTTGTGAAGAGCTCTAATTTTCTTTTATATCATTAATTCACACTGCTTATGCAGAAAAGCCTGTATAACTGATACATTAACTATTGTTTTTGATTAATCCTTCAAAATTAATTACTCTTTTAAAATTTACATCTGATATTCTAGCTCCTGTAGAAAACTTTAAACATGAGAAAGAAAAGGTATTTATTTCTAAGAAAAAATTTTAAAATCTATGTCAAATATTTGTACCTATGTATTTTTGAATAGCATATGAAATTTTTGATTATAGGATTGGATAATTAACTTGATCCTTATGATTAGATGAAGAAGAAACAATCAGAAGTAAAGCTCTTATGATTTAAAAAAGTTTGAAACTATCATTAGATACTTTATATCCTGTGAACATTTTATAGCACTTAATACTTTTCATATTTCAATAGGTCGTATATCTTTTCATAAGAAATCATGTACAGAAGTTGTCTAATTCCCATTAAAATACCTTATAGTGGGCCAGCAAGTAGCACGGTGGTTAAGGCACTGGATCCCCACATGGTCGACTGTCGTTTGAGTCCCAGACCCAGCAGCTTGAAAATTATGCCTGGTGCCTGTGCATGCATACCCAAAACCCCAAAAAGAGAATAAAGGAGAAAGGATTATGGTGTGGCCACCCCTCTGAGGAGTGATT
>NW_006209168.1:0-4939 GCF_000334495.1 Tupaia belangeri chinensis | reverse complement strand
TCTTTTGCTCTCTCCTTTTCTTCTCTCCTCATTCTCTATATTTTTCCTCTTCCTTTATATTTTCTCTTTTGATCACAAAGCTGGATGGGCTAAAATACAATAAGGACAACATGCACAGGAGGGGCCAGAAGGCAAGATGCAAGTGCAAAGAGACCAAGTGCAAGAGACTGAAGCGCGTGGTTAACTGACGGCTCAACTCTTGAAAAGACTTGAAAATAGCTGATATGGCTGAGTCGTAGGAGGCCTGTGGTCAATGTTCCTCAACAGTTGATAGACAAAGCACATCTGACTCCAATCCCAACGTGTGGGCACTGAATGGTCAAAAAGCACCTGAACTGACCCAGGTATGTGAGATTGGACTTGCTTTTTTTTCTTTTTTTCTATTAAGATTTTTGCCAAAGGGCACGTGAACTCACTGTAGAGAAAGAGAGAGAGAGGAAGAAATCTCGGCATTTTGGGGCATGTGCACAGACATACCCAGCATGATTTTTAAGCTGGCAGGTCTGGGACTAGAACTGCAGTTAGATATGTGGGAGTCCAGAGCCTTAACAGCTTGCCACCTGCTGGCCCCAATATTGGACTTATTTTTATTACACATGATATGAAGGCATTCAACATCTTTGTGCAGTGGTGGATTTTTTTTTTTTTTTCAGATAAAATTGTACCTGAAAACTGCCAAAGCTGTGAGAATAGATGGGCTGCCCAGAAAGTTGTCTAAATGAGGACAAGGTAGTCCTGAGACAGGGCTCTCCCAATGAGGATAAATATTTAAGGAACTGCTAGCGGTGGGAGAGGAGCAGAGGAGATTGGGGTGTAGGCGGGAGGAGAAGTCTAGGTGAAGTGTCAAGGAAGCCTCTTCCAACCACCAATCCTCCTCTGCCCAGTTTGTGCTCCTCCCAACTGAGAGTAAACCTCCTACATTTCAGAGAAAATAGAAGTCAACCGATGGGAACTCGCTTAAGTTTGCACCATCAAAACCTATCATTGTTGATCCTGGATCGGTTACGTTTGCTAGCAAGCTATGCTAGTGGAAGAGGTATCCCTCCTTGTCAGACCAGTTTGTCCACCTATGATCTGGATCCCAAACCAATCTGCCTTCCTATGGACTCTCCTAAGAACTTTCTTCTGCTCCCACATCTTCAGATGCAACTTTTCTGCTTCTTCCTCTCAGCCTCAAATGTGATTAAAAATAATAATAAAAAAACCTTTTGCATTAAAAACAAGAAACAAAGATAAATCTTCCCCAACCCAAGCATTCCTGAAGCTACCTCCAGAGTGTCAGGAACTAAGTTCAAATCTTGGTTCTGTGATTTTTTTTCACCGTGTGACCTTAGGAAAGCTATTAAACCTCTATGCCCCTATATCCTCATTTCTGAAATGGGCTTGATGGCGATAGCACTAGATGTAGCACAGGGGTGAATGCTTTATAAGCGGTAGCCTTTATTCCTATCATCTTGCTTACCTCTCTGGTTACATAGGAACTTCTTGAAACTGAGTGCTCATGTTCTCCACATCTTCTCTGCCTACTTAAGTTTCTAATCATTTGCACATTTGCCCCCATAATTCCACTGAATCTGTTCTGACCAGGGTTACTAACAATCTTGACTTTAAATCTAACAAGACTTTTTTAAAAAAAATTTCTTATCTTATTTAACTTATTGGCAATAACTTTCACTGTTGACCTTTTCATCATAAAACATCCTTTGCTTTCAGTTTCCATGACACAATACTCTATGTTCTTCCTGTTCTTTTTCAGACATCTTTGTAATTCTTTGTCTCTGCCCATTCCGTAAATGCTAGTATTTCTCTGGTTTCACCCCTTATTCTACATTCCCTTTATTTTCCTTTATTTATTTATTTATTTGAAATTTTGCCAAAGGGCACATGTGCTTACCAGTGAAAGAGAGAGAGAGAAAGAGGGAGAGAGAGGAAGCACCTCCATGCAGGAAGATAGCCATACTGCAATTCCCTTCTTCTCCATTCTCTTCTTGGGATTTTAGGTACATATGCACACCTACCTTTTCTGTTTTTAAGCTACTGGGTCCAGGACTCAAACTGTGCAGTCAGCCGTGTGAGATCTAGCTGCCTGAACCACCATGACTCCGGCTGCCTCCATGCCCTTTTGTGATTCTCATTTTTTCACAGCTGCAGCATTCAGTTATGACTCCATTAAACAGACTTCTTTCCTTGCTGTAGAGCCTAGACCAAAATATCCAACATTCTATAGACTTCGTCCTTTACCTGTTATACTGGTACCTCAAAGTTGAGTAAAATTGAAGTAGTAAATTTTTTTTAACCAAGTCTATTCTTCCTCAGATCTCCTCATCACCACCCATGCAGGTGCTCAATCAAGAAATCTGAAACCATTTTTGATCCTTCTCTTCTCTCATTCCCAGATCTAATACCTCTCTCTCTCTCTTTTAAGGTTTTTAGTGCATGTACTCTCACCAGAGAGAGAGAGAAAGAGAGAGAGTCAGAGAGAGAGAAAGTGTTAAATCACACCCCTGGAAGAGGGAAGGAATGGCCACACCACAACCCCTTCTCCTCCATACTCCTCTTCGGATTTTGGCATACATACACACATACTTGGCATGAGCTTCAAGGTTCTCCTCCATTCTCCTCTTCGGATTTTGGCATACATGCACACATACTTGGCATGAGTTTCAAGGCACTGGGTCTGGGACTTGAACCACAGTTAACTATGTGGGACTCCAGAGTCTTAACCACCATGCCACTTGCTGTCCCAGTACTGTTCTTTGATAAAATTACTCTGGAGTCTTCCCAGTTCTCTTTTATGGTTGTTGCCCTAGTACAATCTTTTACGTCTATTCTTACTTAAGCCTTTTTTCTTCAAATGTATTCACTGCAGTAGACAAAACAAAATTGTTTAGCTTAGTAAATAATTGTAAAGCAACTGCTCATGAAATCACCACTCGGATCAAGAAGTAGGATATTATCATGACCCTAGAAATCCTTGCACAGCCTTCCTACATCACAACTCCCCCTCTTCCTATATTTTAGCTTTATAGTAGTGACTTTTTCACTTCTCTCTACCCGTCCCTAAACAGCGTTGCATAGTTTTGTCTGTTTCTGAGCTTTATTGTCATTTATTGATTGAAAATGAAAGCTGTATTTCAAATGATATGTATTCTTTTGTATTTTACTTCTTTCAATCAACATAAGGCTTATGAGAGTTATTTATATTTTTGCTCTAGGTTGTTTGTTTGGATTGTATAATATTTTATTGTATGAATATGTTTATCTTCATACGTTTGTCTACTTTTTATCATTTATTCTACTGCCTATGGCCACCTGAGTAGTTTCAAGTTTTTGGATACAATAGTGATACTACGGCTATTGTAAACATTTTGGGTATATACAAGCACATATTTATAGAGAAATTGAATTATTTGTGTCATAGGGTAATATACATGCATGTCACCTTTATTAGACAGTGCCAGAAAGTTTTCCAAAGTGGAATCAATTTACATTCAATCTAGTTCTTGTTTCACTTAAGTTTGGCTATCCCCATTGGCATGTTTCAGTGTTAAACTAAACTATTTTGGTCTAAAACAGCTGTTGTACTCCCACTCTTGGAATCCTATGGATAAACTGAAATCGTACATGTTAGGCTGTTTTTCTTTAGCTGGTTCCTAGGTTACAGCCAATCACACTAGCCACACTTGAGTCAGTCACAGAAAGCCCCCCCTTTAGGCTGTTCGGGCAGCTACCCTCCAGCTGTAACAGTGATTTCTCTGCCTCACTCCCTCACTTCTGTTTTTGTACTACTGTTCCCTTTACTGCACGCGTCACTTTCCCATTCTGCCAACTTCCATTCCTTGTGAACCAAGCAGCTAGCTAAGTCTCTCAAAAGCCATCTTTTGGGAGATCATCTGATTCTAATTGCCCACCCTTTGTTTAAAAAACTATTAAATTTGACTTGTCTACAACTTTGTTTTTGACAGTAGTCTAATAGTGGTTTTATTTCCATTTATCTTATTAGTGAGATTGACTACATTTTTTATAGGCTACTGCCTTTGGATTTTCTCTCTTGTGAGGTGCTTAATTAAGTCTTGGTCATTTTTCTATTGGGTTATCTTTTCTTTCTAGATAGGTAGTTCTTTATGATTTGTAGTTCTCTATATGAACCCTTTGTAGGGGCTGTGTTATGTGAATATCTCCTCCCACTCTGAAACTCTGCTAGCACTGTCTTCTTTGTGTCTTTTAGAACAAACAGAAGTTCTTCATTTTAATATAGTCAAACATCTATCTTCCTTTGTCTTTCCCATTTTGTTTAAGAAATTTTCTTTACTCTGAATTATGAAGATAGGACACTAAGTTATCTTCTAAAAAATCTATTTTTCACCTTTATTTTTACTGTTCATTTGGAATTTGGATTTTTTATTGTTGTTGCTTGCATGTAGAGTGAATAGAGATTGAAAGTTATTTTTTCCCTATCTTGATATCTAATTGTCCTAGAATCAGTTTTAGAAAGCTCTCCTGGTCCCTGCTACAGTGATTTATATATTATAGACTAATGGTGTGCAAATGTATGGGTCAGTTTCCGGATTCTCAGTTTGGTGCAGTGGCTTATTTTTTGGTCCTTGCACTAATTTCACGTGTTTCTAATGATTTAAAACCTTAAAATGTCTTTTTATCTGATAGTCTCCCCACCGCAATCTCTTTTTGTCAAGAATCTGTTGCTATTATTTGCCCTTTTCATTTATATATGCATACCACTTCTAAAATCAATTTGCTAAATTCCATAAAATACAAAAAAAAAGCTAACACCTGTTAAGGTTAAGACTGAGATTTCCTTAAAACTGTAGATCAATTTGATGAAAATTAAGATTATTATTTCATTAAAAACTCTAGCCACACAATGTTTCTCCATTTTTTAGCTCTCTTATTTCTTTTAATGCTTTTCTAGTTATTGAAT
>NW_006209167.1:0-1137 GCF_000334495.1 Tupaia belangeri chinensis | reverse complement strand
ACGTGGGAGCCCAGCCATGTAACCATTACACTATCAGTTCGTCCCATGTTTCCTTCTCTTTTCTTCCCATGATACTTCAGATGGTGCCTGGCATGTATTAGTACATTTTTTTAAGCAGTTAAACATTACAAAGTTTATAAATAATAACTACTGGGACCAGCAGTTAGTGTAATGGCTATGTCGCTGGACTCCCATGTAGTCGACCGCAGTTCGAGTCCTGCACCTGGTGGCTTAAAACTCATGTGGGGCACGTGTGCATGCATGCCCACAAGGTCCTGAGAGGAGAATGGAGGAGAAGGGATTGTGACGTGGCCATCTTCCCTGGGGGTGATTTCTCACTTTCTGTCTCTCTGTCTCTCTCTGTCTGGCGAGCACATGCTCCCTATGGCAAAACAAACAAACAAACAAAAAAAACCTAGTGGGAACCAGCAGTTAGCGTAATAGCTATGTTGTAGTCGACCACGGTTCACGTCCCAGACCTGGTGGCTTAGAACTCACGCCGGGCGCGTGTGCATGCGTGCCCAAGATCCCGAGAGGAGAATGGAGGAGAGAAGGGATTGCAGCGTGGCCATCCCCCCGGGGGATGATTTCTCTCTTTCTGTCTCTCTGTCTCTCTCTGTCTTTCTGACGAGCACATGTGCCTTATAGCAAAAACCTCTCAAAAAAAAATAGCTAGTATTTGTACATTATTTTAGAGTTCACAAAATTCTTTCTTTTTAATTTTTTATCATTATTCATACATTAAATCGCTATACATCATTTAGATTGTGAAGAGACTTTACCCAGCATGATATACACCTCAGTCCAGTCCAGTCGAGACCACCATACACATCACATTTACTGTCTTTTAAAATTCTCCCCCAAGTTTTGTGATAGTCCTGCTTAAAGATGAAGAAATTGAATTTTTCCCCCTACAGGATACATGCATTTTCCTGAGAGAGATGGAAAGAAAGAGGGAGAGAGAAAGTGAGAAATCACCTTTCAGAGGGAATGACCATGCCACAATCCCTTCTTCTCCATTCTCCTCTCAGGATTTTGGATCCATATGTACACATATCCAGTATGATTTTTAAGCCACTGAGTCTGGGACTTGAACCACACTTAGGCATGTGAGAATGCAGTGCCTTAACCACCATG
>NW_006209166.1:0-1532 GCF_000334495.1 Tupaia belangeri chinensis | reverse complement strand
AAATTCTGAATTCTTTCTTTTTAAAGAATTATATTATTTAAGTTTATTTATTTTGCGTTTAATTTTAGCAGAAAAAGAGATAGAGAAAGAGAGAGAGAGAAACACCGAAGAGAAAGAGAAAGAGAGAGAGAGAGAAACACCACCATGAGTTCTGGCACTCGAGCGGTGGTAGGACATATGGTAATTCAGTTCCCTTAACCACCACACCACTATTCAGCCCCCAAAATGCTGCATTCTACAAGACTGGCTGCATGATACAAGTCCCGTACCAAGCAGTTTGAAGTCATGGTGGGTCCATGCATTCTTGTGTGCTCAAAACCCTGAGGAAGAGTAGAGAAGGGATTGTGGCATGGCCATCCCTACTGGGAGGAGAAGGTCAAGTCTCACTTTCCCTGTCTCTTCTCTTTCTGCTGAGAGCATGTGTCATATAGGAAAAGAAAACTGTACATAAGTCAATAGAGTACTTAAAAAGTTCATTTTGGTTCCTGGAAGCATTTTTTTCTTTATGTCTTACGTACGTTTAATTGTACATTTTTATGGGGTAAACTGTATTTTGTCAAAGCATGCATTTGGTGAAATAATCAAATCAAGGATATTGCTATCTGCACACAGTAACTTGTGTTAGCATTTCCTTCTTTTTTTTTTTTTTTTTTTTTTTTCTTTTTCTATTTTTTTTTTTAATGTTTTTGCCATACAGGAGAGAAAATGAGAAATCCCTCCCAGGAAAGAGAGAGAGAGATTGAGAAACAAAGCTGCCATGTCCAGGACTCGAGCAGAGATAGGCCACATTGGAGTCCCACTCTACACCACTTCCTGGCTCCCAAAATGCTGCACGCCCAGATTCTGGAAGTTCAAATGTCCCCCAAATTATTTAACCCCAAAAAAACCCTCTCCAAAACACATTATAGTGAAACTGTCAAAATGTAAAGACAAGGAGAGAATTCTCAAAGCAGCAAGAGAAAAGGAACAAGTCACATATTAGGAAATCTCCATTAGACTAACAGCAGATTTCTCTGTAGAAACCTTACAAGCTAGAAGAAATGGCATGATGTATTCATAGTATTGAAAGAAAAAAAACTGCCAGCCAAGAATACTTTATCCAGCAAAGCTGTCCTTCAGAAGTGAAGGCAAAATAAAATCTTTCCCAGACAAGCAAAAACTGAGGGAATTTGCCTCCATAAGACCAGCTTTACAAGAAATGCTTAAGGAGTGCTATATCTGGAAGCAAAAGGATAACTACCATCATAAACAAAGCACATGAAAGTATAAAACTCACTGGGAATATACACAAGTGAGAAAGTCCTTAACTCTAGAGAAAATTATCAAATCACAAAGATATACAGGAAGGAAAAAATGAAATACAAAATAAGAAAATATGAAGTGATAGTAGAAAATCCTTATCAGTTGAATGTAAATAGGTTAGATACATACTCGTGGAATAGATTTGGAAAAAAAAAAAGACAAACTGTATACTTCATAAAAAGTCTTACTTCAATATTAATGGCTTATTGACAGAAAGTGAAAGAATGAAA
>NW_006209165.1:0-4093 GCF_000334495.1 Tupaia belangeri chinensis | reverse complement strand
CTGGATCATTCTGTGGCAAACTTGGATACTGACCTCCAAATTCTTTCCTAGAGTTTCTACCATCTGATTTGAGCATGATGATCATATCTGACCGCAGCTATTTTATCTATCACACTGTGCATGTGGTGGGCTAAGTTCTTTATAAGATACTTTTACATAAATTAGAAATGGGATCTCCAGGAGATGCAGGCCAGCCTATTCTTCCCTGGCAGGTAAATACCCTTCACAATAACCCGATAAATTTAGAGTTTTTAAAGGTTTTTTTCATCTGACATGTACACTAATCAGAGAGAGACAGTGAGAGGGAAAGTGAGATATGACCCCTCAGATGGTAATGGGCATGCCACAATCCATTCTACTCCATTCTCCTCCTGTGATTTGGGCAAGCATGCACAAATGACTGGCAAGTTTTCAAGCTTCTGGTTCTGGGACTTACACCATGGTCAGTCATGTGGGAGTCCACCTACCATGATACCACCTGATGACTCCTGGAGGTTATTTTTGTTTTTGTTTTTGCCACAGAGTGGGTGCTCTGACCAGAGAAAGACAAAATGTGATAAATTACCACCCGGGGGGGGGATGGTGGTGCTGCTGTCCCTTTTTCTCCATTCCTTTCTTGGAATTTTGAGCATGCACACACATGTGCCCAGCATGATTTTCAAGCCACAGGGTCCAGAACTTGAATCACAATAGGTCATGTGGAAACTCAGCTGCCCTAATCACCATAACACCTGCTGAGTTATTTATTTATTTCTACAGAGAGTTTTGCTATTGAGTATGTGCCCTTACCAGTGAGACAGAGAGAGACAGAGAAACAAAAAGTGAGAAATTACCACCCAGAGGGGATGATCACACCAGAATCCCTTCTTTTCCATTCTCCTCTTGGTATTTTCAGCATGCACACATACGTGCCCATCAAGAGGTTTAAGCAGCCAGGTCCAGGACTCAAACTAAGTTCAATTATGTGAAATCCAGTGCTGTAACTATTACACCATCTGCTGTTCCCTGGTGAGGTATCATTTTTTAAAAAAAACACAATCTGAGACCAGTGGATGGTGTAATGGTTATATTACTGGGCTCCCACATCATCAACCATGGTTTGTGTTTCAGACCTGGTGACTGAAATTGATGCTTGGCAAGTGTGGGTGTGTGTCTAAGATTCCAAGAGGAGAATGGAGGTGGAGGGATTGTGGTGTGACCATCCCTCCAGGAGTTGTTATTTCTTGCTTCTTGTCTCTCTGTCTCCTTTGTCTTTCTGGTGAACACACATGCCCTATAACAAAAACCTCTCTTAAAAATAAAACACACAACCTATGTTTTCTTCTTAAAATAACAAGATTAGGCAAAAATTTTAATTTATTTTTTAATTTTCACCCAAAGTATATAGATAATTGTTACTTCTACTTAGAGAGTTCTGCCACTAGAGACTTAGCTTTTAAAATATTTGGCCTGGCTCCATGGCCAGGTCATTGATATAGCCAGATCCCACATGGCCAATCTTGTAGCTCAAATCCTGGACCAGATGTTGAAAAACTTCCAGAAATTTGTGTGTCCCTGAACACATATTTGTCAGTGAAGGACAAGGAATTGCAGAATGACCATTCTCCATGAAAGTTACTTTCTTTCTCTGTCTCTCTGACTTGCATTCTCAGGCAAATTTTTAAAAATTAATTAAATTAGTAAAAATAATGTACAGTGAAATACAAAAAGTGTTCAAGAGAAGATACTTGACATAACATAGATCAAACTGGTCAAATCTATGTGTGTTTTTTAGAAATGCATCCAACATCAGAGAATATCATATCCATTTCATCTCTAGAGATACAGATGCTATAGCCTAATCCCTTCATGCAATACTCATAGTGAAGACAAACATTAGTTCTACATACTATTCATGACTCTTGAAAACAACTTTTTTTTTAGAATTAACTGTACTAATGCTAGCTGAAAAACTCCTGGAGGAAGAAACAGTGATCCAATTTTAAAACATGAAACTACTTTGAAACCTATAGTCTCAAGGTTTTCTAGTTGTTTCACAAATAAGTTTATATTTTAAATAAACACTAAATCATGGAGCCAGCAGCTGGTAAGGTTAAGCATGGTTAAGGTTCTGGACTCTCACATGGTCAACTGTGATTCAAGTCTTGGCCTAGTAGTTTACTTTCTTATTTTCACTCTCTCTTGCTCTCTGTCTCTCTTTGGTGAGTATATGTGCCCTATAGCAAACTTAAAAATAACTATTTTCTTTCTTTTTTTTTTTTTGGAGAGGTTTTTCCTATAGGGCGTGTGCACTCACCAGACAGACAGAGAGAGAAAGAGAGACAGAAAGCGAGAAATCACCCCCCAGGGGGGATGGCCACTCTGCAATCCCTTCTCCTCTATCCTCCTCTTGGGATCTCGGGCATGCACACACATGGGCCCAGCGAGAGTTTACGCCACCGGGTCCGGGACTTGAACCACGGTCAAGTACGTGGGAGTCCAGCGACATAGCCGTTACACTAACTGCTGGTCTCCCAAAAAATAACTCTTAATAAAATAAAATGAATAATTTAAAAAATAAAAACTAAATTTATAAATTTTATATAAAAATATTAAAAGGGGACAAATACATTAGACAAATTTGTTGAACAAAACAAGTAAATACAATAAATGTACATAAAAATAAACATCAGAAAGTTTAGTTTCTATCTTATTTCCACTTGTACTAACAATAACAGCATTTGATTTGCACTTTGAACAAGTTTGACATTGACTCTTCAAAAAGCAAATTTAAAGGTTTAGAGGATAACATGATTTATTAAAAATCTCTTTAATGAGGACAGCAAATGATTTGGTGGTTAAGTCAATGGACTCTTGATTATGGTTCCAGTCCTGGACCTGGCAGTTTGCCTTCTTACTATCTCTTTCTCTCTTTCATGAGTACATATGCCCTTTAGAAAATTTAAAGTAATGATAAAAAATAAGAGTAAATAAATAATTCTCTTTAAAAATCTATTTTGTGGGTTGAACCCATGGCCTAGTGAGTAAGGTAGCTAGATTTTACATGGCTGAAGTCTCAGACCTGGAAGCCCAAGAAACATTCCAGGCATGTGTGTATGCATGCAGGCCCAAAAACTAAAAAGGAGGGAAAAATGGAGAAGGGATTGCAGCCTGACCATTCCCTGTGGGAGGTGCTTTCTCCTCTTCTTTTCTCACTATTTCTTTGTCTCTGTAATGACACATTTCCACTAGAAAAAACAAAAAGCAAAAATATCTGTTTGAATTTAGAAGTTTTAATTTTATATTTTGTCACAAATTGGTTATTGTATTGTCTTATGACAACCACACCCTTATCAAAATATGTCCAAAATAAAGATGAGAAAAATGTTTGTTCCCTTTTCAAAAGTTTTATTGGGTCTAAATAGTACCCCAAAATTGCACATGTTGAATGTATATATTTGGATAAAGGTGGAGAAATGCATATCTTTATAATATCACTACCACTATTAAGAACATAAACCTACTAATCTACATAATGCCTTTTAAAGTTTTTTCTACAAGAAGCAGGCACGTGGTGTGGTGGTAAGGGCACTGGATTCCCACATGACTGACCATGGTTAGAATCTTGGACTTTTCAGACTCCTTTCTCCCTTTCTCTCTCTCTGTCCAATGTAAAATATTAATAATAAGAAATAAAAATAAAATAAATACTTCTGTAAAAAATTATTTATTAGGTAAGGCTTGTGCATTTTCCAGAAAAAGATAGAAGTGAGAAATTATGCCCCCTATTAAAAAATGGTCGTGATGTAATCATGACCATTAGAACTCATGTTTAATGGAATTCCCACCATTTGGAATTTTGGACATACACACACATGTGCTGTTTTTTCTTTTATAATAATAATTTTACTTAATTATTATTTTAAACATTTGATCAGAGAGAAAGAAAGCCATTAGGTGTAGGATTTGAACCACAATCTGCTATGTGGGAGTCCAGTGCCTTATCACTATTGCCACCTTTGACCCCACCCAGTGTGTTTTGTAAACTACAGGTACATAACTCAAGTTGCTGGCTTGGTCTTGTGTGATTTAGCCACCTTAACTACTCCACAGT
>NW_006209164.1:0-1508 GCF_000334495.1 Tupaia belangeri chinensis | reverse complement strand
TTTTGTTTTGTTTTGTTTTGTTTTTTGGGTTGTTGATGTATAGTTGTTCGCAGTATCTTCTAACTGTTATTTGTATTGCTCTTTTCTTTGTTATAGTGCCTCTTTCACTGTGCATTTGATTTACCTGGTTCCTTTATCTCCTCTTAATTAGTCTAGCTAGTGGTGTGTCAATTTTGTTTATCTTTTCAAAGAAATATCTTTTACTTTCCTTTATTTTTTGTATAGTTTGTTTATTGTCTATTTCTTTTTTTTCTCAAATCATTATTATGTATTTTCTCCTGAAGTTTTTTTTTTGTATTTTTGTTGTTACCTTCCCAGTTCTCTGAGCCATGATGCTAGGTTCTCCATTTGCCCCCTTTCCATCTTTTTCTTATGTGTGCTAATTGCCATGAACTTCCCTCTTATGACTGCTTTTACAGTGTCGCAAAGATTGTGGAAACTCGTATACTCATAATTGGCTTCCATGAATCTTTGGATTTCCATCTTTATTTTTTCAGTAGTTGTGAAGTCAGTTAGGAGTAGATTATTTAGTTTCGATGTATTAGTGTATTTTTGAGAAGTTTTCCTGAAATTCATTTAAACTATAACTGCATCATGGTCGGAGATTGTGCTGGATATGTTTTCTATGCCTTTGAATTTGTAAGGGCTTGCTTTGTGTCCTTTTCATGTAGTCAGTCTACGAAAAGATTCCATGTGAGGGTGAGAAAAAATATATCTCATGGGTTTGGGTAGAATGTTCTCTAAATGTTAAGTCTGTTTGATTTATGGTTTTATTCCTTTATCTCTTTGCTTATTTTTTGTCTAGGTGAACTGTCCAAAGAGATAGTTGGGCATTGAGGTACCCAACAATTAGTGTGTTGCAGTCTCTCTCTCCTTTTAGATCTAACCCTCTTTCCTTCAGATATTTGGCTGCTCCTGAATTAGGTGCATAGATATGTGTAAGTGTTATATGTTCTTGAAGGATTAGCCCTTTTACTACTACATATAAAGTCATTCTTTGTCTTTTTGTATATTTTTTGTTTTAAAGCCTATTTTGTCAGAAATTAGTGTCATGACTCCAGCCTTTTTGGTTCCCATTTGCATGGAATACCTTTTTAGGGCTCTTCACTTTTAATCTATGAATGTCTTTATCCATGACATGCATTTCTTGTAGGCAGTAGATAAATTATTTCTGTTTTGGGGGTTTTGTTTTGTTTCATTTTGTTTTGTTTTGTTTTGTTTTGTATTTCCCATTCAGCCAGTCTGTGTCTCTGGATTGGTTAATTTAAGCCATTAACATTTGGTGTTATTATCGATATTTCTGGACTTGTCTCTACCATTGCCTTGGTTGTTGTTGGTCATTGTTCTGCTTGTCTTTTATTCTCTTATTTCTGTTTTTTTCATTGCTTAGTTAGACTCTCTTCAGAGTCTCGTGAAGAGCTGATCTTGTGCTGCCTCGACTCCTAAAATTCTTTTAAGTTTTGTTTGTCTAAGAATTTTTTAATCTTTTTGTCCCACATGAAGGATAA
>NW_006209163.1:1441-1984 GCF_000334495.1 Tupaia belangeri chinensis | reverse complement strand
TGAAAGATAAACTGTTTGATCAAAAAAGAGGAAGGCTTTGACACACACAATATTCATTAGGGTTCTGTTTTCTTTGGCAAGATCACCTAGGCAAAAAATAAGCAGAGAGATACAGGATCTAATTGATAACATAAATTGAATAGACTTGACTGCCATCTACTGAACTTTCCACTCAACAAACGACAAAATATACCTTTTTTTATGCCTGTGTGGAACATTTTCAAATATTGACCATATGATAGGGTACAGAACAAGACTTTACAAGTTCAAATGGATAGACCCTATATCCAACAACTTCTCCAGCCATGATGAAATTAAACTTGAGCTGCAAAAAAAATCATCAAAAGTATGCAAATACATGGAAAGTAAACAACTTATTTCTAAATGACTACACAACCACTGAAGAAATTAAGACTGAAATCAAAAGATTCATTAAAACCAATGATAACATGGTCATAAGTTATCATCACCTGTGAGACACTGTAAAAGCAGTCATAAGAAGGAAGTTCATAGCAAATAGTGCCCAGAAAAAAAAATAATAAG
>NW_006209163.1:0-1422 GCF_000334495.1 Tupaia belangeri chinensis | reverse complement strand
TCTCTCTCTCTCTCTCTCTCTCATGAGTGCATGCACCATTTAGTGAAAAATCTCTTTAAAATAATAGAAATAGAGGAACCAGGAGCAGCAAGAGAGATGATCTAATTGAAAAGTGTCCTCATCTCTGACCTCTTGTTGCATTCTCACCACCCATGTGTATCATGGATTGTCTTCTCCTCATGTGACATTTTGTATTGAGCCCCATGTCTTCTCTACAGTGCAGGAAACAGCAGCAATAAGAGAGGAGGTCAAAACACAAAGGGAACTCATCTCTGTACTCTCTTAACTGCTTTCCCAGGTCTACACTGACCTTTTATAGTTTGGTGAAACGGGGATGTGCACTTCTATTTCATCTTCTAACTGAATCTCTCAAGCTCTGCCCCAGATGCTCCTGATCCTCAGAGACTGGAATCAACTCTATAAAATGAGAAAGAAATGTATAATTCATCAGATTACTGAAAGGAGCACCGAGGCATAAGAAAAATGAGAAAAAGTAGTATCTCTCATTCAAGAAAATGGAACAATCTTCCCTTAACCATAGACAGCACAAAATAATTCATAGAAATGTCAGAAAAAGAATTCAGAACATTCATAGTATAACAACTGAATGAGATGCAAGAGAAAGCAGACAACTAACTTAAAGAGATGGAAAAGTCCTTCCATGACTTGAAGGATGATATAGATATCATAAAAAAGAATCAAACAGCACTTTTAGAGATGAAGATTCTAATACGGGAAAACAAAACCTCCCTTGAAAGCATTAATAACTGATTAGGCCATGCAGAGGAAAGGATATCTGATATGGAAGGCAAAATGTCTGATTTAGATAAAACAAACAAAAGGAATAAAAATAACAAGAATGAAATAGAAAAGAGAGGGAACCAGCACTTAGCATAATGGCTATGTTGCTGGACTCCCACGTAGTTGACCGCGGTTTGCATCCTGGACCCGGTGGCTTAAAACTCACGCCAGGCGCGTGTGCGTGCATGCCCAAGATACTGAAAGGAGAATGGAGGATAAGGGATTGTGGCATGACCATCCCTCCTAGGGGGTGATTTCTCGCTTTCTGTCTCTATGTCTCTCTCTGTCTGTCTGTCTGGTGAGCTCATGTGCCCTATAGCAAAGACCTCTCCAAAAAGAAAAGAAATAGAGAAGAGAGCAGCATACTTGAGGACAATACTAGATACCATTAAACACATAAATATCCAAATAATAGATATTCCAGAGGTTGATAGTGACATAGAAAATCTATACTATAAATTACTTGCAGAAAATTTTCCAATCCTACAGAAACATTCAGACATACAAACCCAAGGTATAAAAAGGAGTCAAATAGAATCAACCTGAGAAGATCCTGTCCATGGCACATCTTAGCTAGATTGCTCAAAATGAAAGATGGCAAAAAGAGTATAAAAACGGCAA
>NW_006209162.1:370-1183 GCF_000334495.1 Tupaia belangeri chinensis | reverse complement strand
CATATTTCCTGGTTTATTCATACCTGAGGCTACTCTTCTAGCCATTGGGAAATGTATTCATTTTTGAATACCTTTGGGAGAATGTTTCTTCAACTAGGAACAAATGTGTTTCCCTTTTGCTGTGGACTGATGTGTGCTGAAGTCTCTCTTCTCTTGTGTTTAGCAATGTGGTCTCTGGAGGAATATCCTATTTAGGTGACTGAAGAGAGATACCCCTTTTTTGCAGGTGCTCCAGTGAAAGAAAGGATTCCAGGGAGCCTTACAATACTAGGGTATTTCAGAACTATGATTCTAGGGTGGAGGATGAAGAGGAGAGGATAATATAAAAGACAAACAGAACACAAAGGAGAATAAAGAAACATTTGTGTATGGTGTGTGATTTCAACATGGGGCTTGAGATGGAATTGGGGCTCTGCTGGAGAGCAAAGGCCAGTCTGTGGGGAAAGTAGGAGTAGAAAATTAACAAAATAAAGAAGAGAAAAAAACCTGCCTACCTTCCTGAAGGGCATGCTCTGGTGTTGGGAGAGCTAGCTGGAACTGGGGCTGGGGCCAGTGGTGGGCCTGCCTCAAAGTCCCTTGCTGGCCATGGGGCTGGAGAGGGAACTAGGGCTCTGTTAGAGAGCGGAGACCAGTCTGTGGGGCAAGGAGGACTAGGAAATTAACAAAAAGCCATTGACTCTTTCTTATGGTGTACATTTCTTCTTTCAAGTCATGGAGGGACTTTCTCAGCTCCTGGAGTCCGTTGTCTCTTTTCTGTTCCAACTCATTGTGTTTCATCACCATGAATGTTTTGTATGCTTTCTCTGACATTTC
>NW_006209162.1:0-314 GCF_000334495.1 Tupaia belangeri chinensis | reverse complement strand
CTGTGGGAGCTCCCGTTCTTTTTTTTTTTTTTTTTTTTTTTTTCTAAACTTAGGCTGTTCTGCAACTTCTAGTCATTTGATGATGTATTCACTTTTGAATAATTCTTTGGAGAATATGTCTTCAACTAGGAACTAGTTCGCTTAACTTTTTCTATGAATTGCTTGTATGCCAAAGTCTCTCTTCTCCTGGGACCCCACCAGAGGAGTTTTCTATTCAGGTTTCTGAAGAGCAGTTTCCCCTTTTCTGTTGGTGGTTCAGTGCTGTGTGTGAGGATCCCTGAGGGCCTCACAACGCTAAGATGTTTGAAAAACTA
>NW_006209161.1:0-1206 GCF_000334495.1 Tupaia belangeri chinensis | reverse complement strand
CAGAGCTGTGGGATCCCGCAGCCACCGGTACCCGAGAGGCCAGGAGGGTCCAGGCGGAATTATCCGGCATTATCCGGCTCCGCCCCACACCAGGCCCGCAGCAGGTCGCCCTCTCGGGGAGGTCATATTGCAGGAGAGGGACGCGATCACCCGGGGACGCGCTGCTGTGGCTTGGGCCCCAGTGCACCCCCGGCGCACCCGGAGGATACAGCAGGTGGAGGGAGAGCTCCAGGACGCGGTCTCCAGCAGAACCCCGTTTCCCTTAAGTGAACAAGATCCAATGGAGCCCTTAGAAATAACAAAAGCCAAGGCTGCGAAAGCTCTAGGTGCACTTTGCTATAGGGAGGTCTGAGAGTGCTGGGCTAAAACCAACCGCCGCCGGATCGCCTAGGTGTTGACTGTGAAGGATTCCTGTCTTTGTTCAAGGTGAGAAGTTACAGTTCATCCTCCTCTTTGGATGAAACTTCTTTTCAAAACGGTGAAAAACTGTTGGGACCAGCAGTTAGCGCAATGGCTATGTCCCTGGACTCCCACGTAGTCGACCGCGGTGAGTCCTGGACCCGATGACTTAAACTCACGCGGGGCATTAAACTCACGCCGGGCACACATGGGCACATGTGTGTGCATGCCCAAGATCCCGGGAGGGGAATGGAGGAGAAGGGATTGCAAGGATGATTTCTCGCTTTCTGTCTCTCTGTCTCTCCCTGTCTGTCTGGCAAGCGCACATGCCCTATAGCAAAAACCTCTCAAAAAAATGGTGAAAAACTGTGTTTTTATCCCTTGGTTCACAGGCTCTGAACCTACAGTCTCAAAGATGGAGAAAGATTTTCCAGTTCCCTAGACTTCACATTTTCAGTATAGGTGGCGACGGTCCGCGCGCCGCCGTCCGCGTCAGCAGCTTCGAAAGCCTTTCTGCCGCGTTCGGGCCACCGGGCGTGGTGGGGCCCGCCCTATGGCAAAAACCTATGGAGGCTGGAGGATTGCGGCATCGAGTCCAAAGATGCATGCCAAGTTACCTTACAGCAAACTGTAGTTTGCCTCCAAAGCGCCAATCTCTCTTGAAGGCATTTATGTTCCCGTAGGTCTGTTTCTTTTCTTGAGCGAATACAGCCCTGAGGGTTTGTTTCTATGAGCGAATACAGCCCTGAGGGTCTGTTTTTGAGGCTAGGACAGTGCTTTACTTAGTAGCCTTCTGTCCGTGGCCTC
>NW_006209160.1:536-1501 GCF_000334495.1 Tupaia belangeri chinensis | reverse complement strand
TGGCATATAGTTGCTCATAGTATTTGCTAATGACGTTTTGTATTCCTACTAGGTACTTCTTTTTACTTCCTATTTCACTATTAATCTGATTTATTTGGTTCATTTCTCTTTCTTCATAATTAGTCTACCTAATGGTGTTTCAATTTTGTTTATCTTTTCATATAACAAGATTTTGGTTTCACTTACTTTCTGAAGAGTTCATTTATTCTCTACTTCATTTATTTCTGCTCATATCTGTATTAGTGCTTAACTTCTGGCCTTTTAATTTGTTTTTTATTTTTTGTTATTGCTGTTTTTCCAATTCCCTGAGGATGTCTATTTCCCACCTTTCCATCTTTTTCCTATGAGAACTAATTGCTACAAACTTTCCTCTTCTGATAGCCTTTGCTGTGTCCCACAGGTTATGGAAAGTCATATACTCATTAATATTGGTTTCAATGAATCTTTTGATTTTAATCTTAATTTCCTTAGTAGCTGTAAAGTCATTCAGGAGTAGGTTGTTTAGTTTCTGTATACTCATGTATTTTTGATGATTTTTTTGAAGTCAATTTCAAATTTAATTCCATCATGGTTGGTGAAGATGCTGGTTATAGTTATATGTCTTTGAATTTGTAAAGGCTTGTTTTGTGCCCTATCATGTGGGCTATTTTTGAAAAAGTTCTATGCAGAGCTGAGAAAAATGTATATTTTGTGGTTTTTGGTTGGACGATTCTATGTTTGCCAATTCCATTTGAATGTGGTATAATTTTGCTCCTGTATCTCTTTGATTATTTTTCTTCTTGTCTAGATGATCCGTTCAAAGGTAATAGTGGGATGCTGAGAACGCACATTTAGTGTGTTGCAGTCTATATCCTCTTGTAGCTTTTGGAGTCTTTTCTTCACATATTTCAGCTTTTCTGATTTGGGTGCATAGATATTTCTAAGTGTATATGCTTTTGATGTATTAGCCCTTTTAGTACTATACA
>NW_006209160.1:0-365 GCF_000334495.1 Tupaia belangeri chinensis | reverse complement strand
CCCACATCAATGCTTTGTTCATGCTGTTCTATCTCATTTGCATTTCGGGCAACCAATTGGTGCCCCCCAGCTGTATATAACTCGCCATTTCTCCTCAATAAACGGAAGTAGATGGAAGAAGACGACTTGATCAGCATCTCGTATTGTGTGTGCACGTGTTTGTCCCATCTCTCACTCTCTCCCACAAGGAACCTGTTCAACTGTTCCATGGGTCGGGGCACTTCTTTGTCTCTTTTCACAGTTTGTTCTTAAAGTCTATTTTGTTTGAAACTAGTATTGTGACTCCAGCCCCTTTTTGGTGACTGTTTGCAGCATGGGATATCTTTTACTAGCCCTTCACTTTTAGTGTATGCATGTCTTTATCC
>NW_006209159.1:355-647 GCF_000334495.1 Tupaia belangeri chinensis | reverse complement strand
ATTTCCATCCCCAAACCTCGAGATACACTTTCTTCTAGAAGCCACATGGAACATTCTCGAAGACTGACCACATCATTGGGCACAAAGCAAGCCTCTACAGATTCAAAAGCATAGAAACTATACCCAGCATCTTTATGAACCATGATGGAATTAAACTTGAGTTTAATTTCAAGAGAAATCCTCAAAAATACTGAAATACATGGAAACTGAATAACCTACTCCTGAATGACTCCACAACTACTGAAGAAATTAAGACTGAAATCAAAAGGTTCATGGAAGCCAATGACAATGA
>NW_006209159.1:0-275 GCF_000334495.1 Tupaia belangeri chinensis | reverse complement strand
ATAGAAAGAAGGCAAATGGGTCACCTAACATCATGCCTCACAGAATTGGAAAAGAAACAGCAAAAAGATCCAAAAAACTCCAGGAGAAAGGAAATAATAAAGATACGAGCAGAAATAAATGAAATAGTAAATAAACAAACTATGCAGAAAGTAAATGAAAGTAAAAGCTGGTTCTTTGAAAAGATAAACAAAGTTGATTCGCCACTAGCGAGACTTATAAAGAAAAAGGGAGAATAGAACCAGATGAATCGGATCTGCAATGAAGCAGGCAAAAT
>NW_006209158.1:493-1222 GCF_000334495.1 Tupaia belangeri chinensis | reverse complement strand
ATGTAATCCCACTTGTCTATTTTAGGAATCAGAGACTGTGCATTGGGAGTCTGATTTAAGAAGTTTTTCCCTACCCCAATGTCTCCCAGATTTTCCCCAGTGTTTTCCAGGAGCAGTTTTATAGTTTCAGGTCTTAGATACTTGATCCACCTTGACTTTATTTTTGTCAGAGGTGAGAGGTAGGGGTTCAGATTCATCTTTCTGCAAGTGGAGATCCAGTTTTGCCAGTACCATTTGCTGAAGAGGTTTTACTTTTCCCACTTAATTGACTGGTACCCCTTGTCAAAAATCAGTTGTCTGTATGTTTGAGCATTCATTTCCGGGGACTCTATTCTGTTCCATTGGTCCACCTGTCTGTTCCTGTGCCAGTACCATGCTGTTTTGATTACCACAGCTTTGTAGTATATTTTTGGGTCAGGGAGTGAGATGCTGCCCACTCCACTCTTCTAGTTCAGAACTGCTTTGGCAATACGGGGTGTTTTATGGTTCCAGACAAACTTTATAATTGTCTTTCATAAGAACTGTGAAGAATGTGTCTGGTACTTTGATTGGCATTGCATTAAATAGGTAGATTAATTTGGGTAAAATTGCTATTTTGATTATATTAATTCTTCCAATCCAGGAACATGGGATGTCCTTTCACTTTTTTGTGCCATTTTCAATTTCTTTTTTTATCTTCTCATAGTTTTCCTTGTGGAGGTCTTTAACTTCTTTAGTTAGATTTATCCT
>NW_006209158.1:0-255 GCF_000334495.1 Tupaia belangeri chinensis | reverse complement strand
TTTCCTATTTGAATGCCTTTTATTTTTTCCTCTTTTCTGATTGCAATGGCCAAGACTTCTAGTACTATATTGAAGAGGAGTGGAGAAAGTGGACATCTTCATCTTGTACCCGTTTTTAGTGGAAAAGCTTTCAGCTTTTTTACATTGAGGATGATGTTCGCTATGGGTTTTTCATAGATAGCTTTTATTGTGTTGAGAAGTGACCCATCTATTCCAATTTTGCCGAGAGTCTCGATCATGAAGGGATGTTGTATC
>NW_006209157.1:0-777 GCF_000334495.1 Tupaia belangeri chinensis | reverse complement strand
TGGGCATGCGCGCACACACACCTGGCATGAGCTTCAAGCCCCTGGGTCCAGGATTTGAATCGCAGTTGGCCATGTGGAAGTCCAACGCCTTAACCACGATGCCACCTGCTGGCCCTGACGCTTTCAGGGTAAATTCCTAGGTCCTTCAGTGGGAAATCCCCCTTTCCTCTCACCCCACCTCCGCTTCACAAGAAAAAGAAGGAAAATCTCTCTTCAGTCCTCTTTTGACCCTTACGATTATACCAGCGAGGACACGTCAGCTCTGTGAACCTTTACACCCCCTAGTACCTGACGGCTTGCTCACCCCCTCTCTGACAGTGCACAGCACAGGACCCGACCGCAGGGCCTTCCCAGGCAATGGCGTCTGGCTACAGTTTAGTAATTAACATTTATATTGTCTTTAAACATTCCCTCATGTCTCTCTCTTTTTTTTTGGAGAGGTTTTTGCTATAGGGCGCGTGCGCTCACCAGAAAGACAGAGATAGACAGAGACAGAAAGTGAGAAATCACCCCCCAGGGGGGATGGCCATACCACAATTCCTTCTCCTCCTTTTTCCTCTTGGGATCTTGGGCACACGCACACGCACCCGGCGTGAGTTTAAGCCATCAGGTCTGGGACGTGAACCGTGGTCGACTATGTGGGAGTCCAGCGACATAGCCATTACGCTAACTGCTGGTCCCTACCTATACTTATTGTTCTTTATGGCAGGCGGTTCTGGCTTTCCATGCATAGTAATAACTGAACATTTCTTTTCTTTCTTTTTTTTTTTAAAGAAT
>NW_006209156.1:0-2487 GCF_000334495.1 Tupaia belangeri chinensis | reverse complement strand
GTAAAGTTGTAGGATATAAAATCAATATACAAAAATCAATTGTGTTTTTATATACCAATAATGAACTCTCTGAAAAAGAAATCAAGAAAGCAAAATATTTACCATGGTTACAAAAACAAAATACCTAGGAATAAATTTAAGCAAATTGAAACATCTCTACAACGAAAGATATAAAACACTGATGAAAGATATAGAAGAATACATTAAAAAATGGAAAGACATCCCATGTTCATGGATCAGAAGAATGGCTAATGTTAAAATGTCCATATTACCCAAAGCCACCTACAGATTCAATGCAATACCCATCAAAATACCAATGGCATTCTTTACTAAAGTAGAAAAAACAATCATATGATTTGTATGGAACCACAAAAAAATAATGAATAAACCATAACGATCCTGAGCAAAATGAACAAAGCTGGAGGTATCACACTACCAGACTTCAAAATATGCTATTTAGTAACTAAAATAGCATAGTACTAAAAACAGTTGTATAGAACAATAGAAGAGATAATTCAGAAATAAACCCAAGTATATATAGGCAACTGATTTTTTACACAGTTGCCAACATAATTCATTGCCAAGATAATTCATTGAAGAAAGGATGGTCTCTTCAATATGTGTTGCATATCCATATGCAGAAAAAATAAACTAGACTCCTACCTTTCACCATATACAAAAAATTAACTTGGAATCGATTAAAGACTTAAATGTAAGACCTGAATATGTGAAGCTATTTAGAAGAAACATAGGGGAAAGACTCAGGAAATTTATATAGGCTAAGAGTTTTTAGATAAGACCTCAAAAGCATGGGCAACAAAAGCAGAAATAGACAAATGGGATTACATCAAACTAAAAAGCTTCTGCACAGCAAAGGAAACAATCAACAAAGTGAAAAGACAACCTACAGAAGCAAACTATAGAAACAAAATATTAACAACCAGGATATACAAGAAACTCAAATAATTCAACAGAAAAGAAATAATATGACTAAAAAATGGACTGACCCAAGGCCATGGTGGTGCATGCAGTGGGGCAGCAACCTGTGATTTTTGAGCCAAATGGAAGACCACAGTTAGTATCCCAGGTCAACCTGAAACATGTCAGACACACACATACCCATGATCCTAGCTGGCTGGATGACTGTGGGTGGGGAGGGAAGGCATACAAGCCCCTGTTGCGGATGCCAGTTTCTTTTTTCTCTCTCTGTTTCAAGAAATTTAGAATTTTGGCCCATCCCTATACCACAGTAGTTGAGCACTGTATAAAATACTGGTCCCAGTCACTTAAAGAACACATCAGGCATTATACATGCATCCCCATAGTTCTGACAGGATGGAGAAATGAATGAAGGGCGATTTGGGTACCTTTAACTAATAACTTTTATAACCATGATGCAATAAAATCATACTTCAATAACAACAGAAACAGTGAGAACTATAAACATAGGGAGGAAACTAAACAACAAGCTCCTCAAAGACTACTGGGTCAGACCAGACTCCACTTTGCCAGAGGGTACATTAGCTTTCCAGAGGGAAACAGAGAGAGGAAAGAGAGAAAGCACCCCTCAAATGGCGCTTTCCATTTGTCTGTTCTGCTAGGATTTTAGGCACACAGGCACATTGTGTCTAGCATGTTTTTCAAGCTGCTGGGGCCAGCATTCAGAGTGCACATTAGGCCACATGGGATCTGGTTACCTTAACCACCAGGCGAAGGGGTGGGCCTGGCATGGAAATATTTTTGTGACAATAGTTGTGCACACTTGTGCCTACACACACACAAACACACACACACACACACACACACACACATCGTAATGACTTGAGAAGAGTATGCTGGCAGTGGTATGCAAGATTGATCAGAGATGGATTATAACCACCAAGGACTCTCTCCCCACACTTCACCCTCCTGTCTCCCAGATCTAGCCAGGAGCTAGGACAAGTCAATCAGCAGCCATCTATATTTGAGCCCCATTCAGGGATGACACCCCCCCAAGCCCATCTGCCCAGACTTTACTCTCCTGCCCCCATATCTAGCCAGGAGCCAGGTCAGAGCACCCTACTTATTCTCTCTGTCTCCCTCCATCTCTCTCTCTCTATCTGCTTTTAATTTTTTTTAAAATTTCTACACTTCTTAGTTTAGTTTTTATTTTAACATTTTTTTCCTTTTTTATTATTTTTGTCTTTTTTTTTTCTATTCCTTTTTTCCTTTTCTTTTTAACCTTTCTGACTTTTCTGCTCAGCCTTCACACACTGATTTTCTAGATAGGTCTAGGTGCTCAGTAGTCATACATCTGAATACTTTTAAGGTCAGAATAATCCTCAATTTTTGCTGAGTCAACTGTTCAAAGGAAGAAAAATAGTGCTGTTTAGAGACTGCAGGTCATTTTCTCCTGCATTCCTCTGAATTTTCAAATTTAACTCCAAACAATAGAAAAAAATATATAATCCATCCAATGACAAAAAACCACCACAGAGGCACAAGAAA
>NW_006209155.1:0-965 GCF_000334495.1 Tupaia belangeri chinensis | reverse complement strand
AATTAATACACTGTATATTAGCCCAATCAAATACACTACCATACATGTTAGATAATTTTCTATTTTTTTGTGTGTGTGTTTATTGTGTGTGTGTGTGTTTATTGTGTTTATTTTTTTGTGTGTTCCTTAAATGTTTGCTTCCTTCTCTTTTCCCTTGATTCCCTCCTTCTCATCCTCCCCTTTTTCTCACCCTCCTCCCACACTGTCTCTAGCATCCATAATTGTTTTCAATGTCTTTGTACTTCCAATCTTTCAGTTTCTGCCATAGAGTGCAGATATTGGGTATACATTGAGAGACATAGTTTTTATGGTTGAGTAGTATTCCAAGGTGTATATTTGCCACCCTTTTTCAATCTATATATCTGTTCATTGAGATCTGGGTTGGTTGTATGTTTCATCAATTGTGAATGATGTCGATAATGTATGCTTTCAAACTTTTGAAGAGGTTTTTGACTTCTATCAAATTTTCTGCTAAACACTTCACAGAGAATTTCTTAAAGATTCTTTTTTCTTCTATAGTTTCCTTTTCTCTTGCTCCTTAGTCAGCTATGCATTTATTTCCAAGTTCCAATGCCTCCTTGTCAGTCAATTTATCAGGAACCACATCCCCCCCACCCCCCCCGCTGGGCCCCCCCTTTCTAAATATTTTTAAATTACTTATTTAACTTTTATTCCCCATGAGCTTTTTTTTTTTTTCTGGAGAGACTTTTTTTTTGCTATAGGGCATGTGCACTCACCAGAAAGACAGAAAGTGAGAAATCACCCCCCATGGGGGGGATGACTATACCGCAATCCCTTCTCCTCCAGTCTCCTCTTGGTATTTTGGGCACACATGCACAAGTGTCTGGCATGAGTTTCAACCTGCCACGTCCAGGACACAAACTGGTCCACCACATAGGAGCCCAGTGCCTTAACCACTGCACTACCTCCTGGTCCTGATTTATTTTATTTTATTTTATTTTATT
>NW_006209154.1:0-1774 GCF_000334495.1 Tupaia belangeri chinensis | reverse complement strand
AAAGACAGGTACAGAGACAGGAGACCTGGAATTGTTCTTTCTATCACGTGAGTTTTGTGTGCTGGAAGCCACATTATGACTGGGAAGTCTTGATTTCTGTTCCCCAAAAATTGCTAGTTTGCAGAATCCATGTGGTTGTGTCCTCAAGAATGCTCATTCTCTTTGCCTGCCCTGGGTTGGGAGGGGACAGTGAATTATTTTAACAAAATAAGGTATCTGGAGGCTCTAGATTGCCCAGAAAATGCTTTCTCTTTAAAAATTCTAAAATGCAAATTTAAAGAAAAAGGAGACAGAGACCAAAACAGAGGTAGGGACAGATAAATACAGGTACAGAGACAGGAGACCTGGAAGAGGTTTTCCTTCCATGTGAGTTTTCTGTGCTGGAAGCTCAATTATCAGTGGGAAGGAAGTCTAGATTACTGATCCACAAAAATGGTTAGTTTGCAGAATCCATGTGGCTGTGTCTCCAAGAAGACCTCTTCCCTTTGCCTCTCCTGGGTTGGCAGGGAGATAAGGAATTATTTTAACAAAATAAGCTGGTACAAGGACTAGAAAGTGTTGAAAATGGTTTACTTTAAAAAATTCTAAAACGCAAAAATGTAAAAAAAAAAATGAAGAAGTCTTCTTCCCTTTACCTCTCCTGGTTGGGAGGGTGAGAGGGAATCATTTTAACTAAATAAGGGGGTATTACAGGCCAAAAAGCACAGAAAAGACTTTACAATAAAAAATTCTAAAAACAGCAAAAATTATAACAAAAAAGAGGAGACAGAGACCGAGACTGAGGAAGAGACAAAGAAAGGTACAGAGACAGGAGACCTGGAAGGGGTCATCCAAACATGTGAGTTTTATGTGCTGGAAGCCAAATGATCAGTGGCAAGTCTTCATTTCTGTTCCCCCAAAATGGCTAGATTGCAGTATCCATGTGGTTCTGTCTTCAAGAGGGCCTCTTCCTTTTGCATCTCCTGGGTTGGGAGTGGGAGAGGTAATTATTTTAACAAAATGAGGCATTAGGAGGTACTGAAAGCACAGAAAATGTTTTCCATTAAAAATCCTAAATACCAAAAATTAAGAAAAAGAGGAGACAGAGACTGAGACAGAGGTAGAGAGATAAAGACATGTTCAGAGACAGGAGGCCTGGAAAGGGTCTACCTACCACGTGAGTTTTGTGTGCTGGATGCCAAATTATCAGAGGGGAAGTCTTGATTTCTGTTCCCCGAAAATGCTAGTTTGCAGAATCTATGTGGTTGTGACTTCAAGAAGGTCTATTACGTATGCCTCTCTTGGGTTGGAGGAGAATAGGAAATTATTTTAACAAAACAAGGTGGTGGGAGGGGGCAGAAAGTTCAGATAATGCTTTCCCTTAAAAAAATTCTACAAAGCAAAAATTAAAACAAAAAAACAAGGATTCAGAGTAAGATCAATGTGCAGCCCGACAAAGACAGGAAAAGAGACAGGAGGCCTGGAAGTGGTCATCCTAACAGGCTAGTTTTGTGTGCTGGAATCAAAATTATCAGTGGGAAGTCTTGATTTCTGTTTTCCTAAAATGGCTACTTTGCAGAATCCACGTAGCTGTGTTTTCAAGAAGGCCTCTTCACTTTGCCTCTCCTGGGTTGGGAGATGGAAGGCATATTATTTTACAAAATAATGCACTAGGAGGGGCCAGAAAGTGCAGAAAATGCTTTCCCTTCAAAAATTCCCAAAAGCAAAATTAAAAAAATAAAGGACACATAGACCAAGACAGAAGTTAAGAGAGACAAAGACAGGTACTGAGACA
>NW_006209153.1:399479-402426 GCF_000334495.1 Tupaia belangeri chinensis | reverse complement strand
GAACTGTCTTTCCAGGCATAGTGAACGAATTATGAGCAGCAGTTCTTATTCCAGGGTTTGGAAAGTCCTAGGACATTGGTGAACCCTCTACAAATGTATATGACGTGTGTTTCTGTGCACTTTTCTGGGAAGTGGGTCAATAAATGTTGTTAGGTTCTCTAAGGTGTTCGTAATCAACACTCAAGCGGTGCTACAGGTAGACGTTAGTCACAGCCTGTAGAAAGCAGGAGATGAACTCAGCTGGCTCCTGGTTAACAATGGCTGTGGGGCCAGAAGTGGGAAAGGCCAGCCTTCTCTTCTCCAGATCTCCCACTATGGCCTCAAAGCTCACTGATGGGGGCCAGCCTGTGGTGAGGTGGTTAAGCTACTTAATCTCACATGGCCAACAGCACAGTTCAAATCCTAGGTCCATCAGCTTGAGAAACATGCCGGGCGCATGTGTGTGTGTACCCAAAACCTCAAAAGGAGGGAGAGATGGAGAAGGTGCTGCAGTGTGACCATCCCCATTAGGGGTGCTCATGTGCTCTCTCTCTTCCCCCTCACCCTAGCCACCCCTCCCCCCAAAAGCATCCATGCCCTCAGGCAAAATTTTTTTAAAAAGTAAAAACCTCACTGATGGGCAATAGCCCTGCCCCCTGTCAGACAGACATGCCAGGGAGCAGCGCAGTTCCCAGTTCCCGAGCAGTATGTATCAGGAGAAAGGGAACTCCAGCCGGCTCACTGACAAGATGGCCAGCTAGTGCATGAGGAATTACCTTGCCCTTAGGGCTCTTCTGGTTGGCTGGGTATAGGAAGATCCCTCCATAGACCAGGGTGCGGTGCACATCAGCCACCATGGAGCCCACGTACCTGGCCCCATAGGGAGCACTTCCATCCTAGAAGGCAGAGGAAAGAGGTTTATTACTAGCCAGCACCAGCTTAGAGGTCATAGGCCTAGCTGGCGTGGCTTCTACATTTCACGCCCTCCATTCTCCACCCAGTAGCTTAGGAATGGAAAATATTATGTAATTGAACATTTCACTCTTTAAAAGACCCCTCAAGCCCCACCAGTGATTGAATTCATTAAATATGGACTACTTAAAGAGACAATACCCTGTAGCCTCTTAAGAGAGCAGTTGACAACAGAAAGATTTCATTAGGCAGCTCCTTCTTGGCTATGATTCGTTGTTTTTAGCTTTGAGACTCAAACTTCCTTGAATAATACAAGAATCCAGAATTTAGAACAGTTTTTCTAACACTGTGTTTATCCACTGCCAAAATTTAGAACAGCTTTATAAATCAATCAGAGAAATAAGAAAACTTATCTGTATGCCTCAGTTTCATCAGTCACACACAGAATGGAAATAATAGTTGTTCAGACAGAAATAAGTTCAAGATCATGATTTTGCTCCAAGTATGGTATTTCAGGTAAGGCATGACTGTGTGATCCTTCAGGCAGGTTTATTTTTCTTTCTCCATTCACTGATGCACTCACGATTTCTTTGCCTAATCTAATAATTCTCTGACAGTACCAGGAGAAACAGAACATTTTTCATGGTACCACCCCATGTTTTTTGTCCCCACATAATTTGGGATTAACTCAATATGGTATAAATAATAAATAATGACAAGCTTCCAAAAAGAGTACTTAGGCAAATAATAATAATAATAATAATACAGATATAATACAGACTTTAAAGACATGAACAAAGCTCGAGTGAAAAATGGACCAAGAGTTGAATACATGTCACCCTTACCAGAGTCAGAATTATAGAGAGCAGACACTGAGCAAATAAGGTTAGAGAGGGAAGGAAAGGAAAGAAAAAAAAAAAACGTTTTAAAAGTGGAAATATCTTTTAGTTTCTAATTTTGAAAGTAATACATGCTCCTGTTACAAAATTCAAAATATACACCATTTAAATCAGTGCAGTCCCGGTTGTAACATTAAATTGTGTAGTAGGAATTTTCGGTTTCACTCCCCCAACAGAAAAATACAATGAAGAAATGCCAAGAAAAAAAAAAAAAATTCAAAATATACACCATTTAAATCAGTGCAGTCCCGGTTGTAACATTAAATTGTGTAGTAGGAATTTCCGGTTTCACTCGCCCCAACAGAAAAATTCAATGAAGAAATGCCAAGAAAAAAAAAAAAGTAGGAGTATCTCAGAGCTGGAAACTGAGGATGTAACCACCCCTGAGGTCACCGCTGGCAAAGGAATGGAAAAGGGACCTTTCTAAACTCTGCGAGTTTCTGAGATGGGGAACAGTCAGAATCCCTACCACCCTAGGTTTTTCCAAGCAAGACTGCTCCTGCCTCAAGCTGCTTCAAGCAGGGCGAGTGCCTGCAGGGCTAAACATTCCTTAAGTCCGCCAGAGACGAAGGGTGAGAGTAGCGACCCCAAAACGCTCAACTCAGGAGGAGCTCTCCATTTGGCCAAAACGGAGAAGCTGTTCTGCAGTGCCTTGCTGAAAAAGGGAAGTCACAGGTACCCCAGGCGCCTCTCCACGCACCCCGGTACTTCCTTTGCCTCCAACTCTAAGACCCTTTGAGAAGGGCAATCCACCAAACTCTGAACTTCTGCTAGACCAGAGGCAAATCTGGGTTTAGGCCGCCACCTAGTGCTGAAAGAACTCACAGTTCATTTGCTCAGGTCTTGGGGCAAACGCGAATTTGGCAAACTTGTATAAACCAGTTATAACCTAAGTGAGATTAAAAGACAAAAACAAAGGCGCTGGACACTCCCACATGGCCAACAACGGTTCAAATCCCGGACCTGGTGGCTTGCTTCCTCACCTCCCCTCTCTCTTTCTCTCTGTGATCTTAATATAAATAAAATTAAAAATAAATCCTAAAAAAAGACAAAAAAATTTTTTGAGAGGTTTTCGTTATAGGACGCGTGCGCTCGCCAGAAAAACAGAGAGAGAGACATAGAGACAGAAAGCGAGAAATCACCCCCCAGGGAGGATG
>NW_006209153.1:389309-397833 GCF_000334495.1 Tupaia belangeri chinensis | reverse complement strand
CTCTCAGGATCTCGGGCACGCACGCACACGCACCTGGTGTGAGTTTTAAGCCACCGGTCCGGGACGCGAACCGTGGTCGATTATGTGGGAGTCTAGCAACATAGCCATTATGTTAACTGCTGGCTCCCAAAAAAAGACAAAATTCTTAAAAGTGATTATAGCTACCACAAATTGTTAAGGCATAGGTGATATAAAATGATGCCAAGTACAGCATCCTAACTGCTGGCTCCCAAAAAAAGACAAAATTCTTAAAAGTGATTATAGCTACCACAAATTGTTAAGGCATAGGTGATATAAAATGATGCCAAGTACAGCATCAAAATTCAAAATGCAAGGTTGGGGGAAAATGGAGTTAAAGTACTGAGTTTCATTGTTTCTTCTCTGCTCTCTGTTTAGAATAACCAGGTATACCTGTAGGATGTTTTATGTAAAAGTCATGATGGCCCCAAGGCAAAAACCTATGCTAGATACACTAAAATTAGAACCAGAGATTCAAAAATTACTACTAGAGAAATTCAGGTGACCATAAAGGAAGATAGTAATATAGGAGTGGAAAAATGGAAAAAACAATCTTTAAAACAGCTAGAAATCAAATAAAAATGACAGTAGTGAAGCCTTACACATCAATAATGATCTTGAATGTGAATGGATTGAATTCTCCAGTTAAAAGACACAGGGTGGCTGAATGGATTTAAACAATAAATTAATTAATTAAAAAAGACTCAACCCTATGCTGCCTACAAGCATTTATCTGGTCTGTAAAGACACACATAGAATGAAAGCGAGGGGATGGAAAACACATTCCAAGCAAACAGAAAGCAAAAATAAGCAGGAGTATCTATAATTATATTAATTAAAATAGAAATTAAATCAAACAGGAAATAAAAAGGACAAGCTCATTACCTAATAATCAAAGGGTCAATTCAGAGACAGGATATAAGAATGGCAAATATGAATGTATCCAACACCAGAGCACCCAAATATATAATGCAAATAGATTAGATCTAAAGGAAGAAATAGACTCTAATACAGTAACAGTTGGGAGTTCAACGTCCCACTCTCAACACTGGACACAGCTTCTAGACAGAAAGTCAACAAAGAAACACCAGAAGATTGAAAAAGCATTATAGACCAAATGGACTAACGAACATTTACAGAATATTTCATCCAACAAAAAAGGAATGCACATTCTCTCAGTACGAAGAATAGATCACATATTAGGTCACAAAATAAGTCTCAAAAAATGTTTTAAAATCTGCCCCATACTTGGCATAGTTAGTAATATACTGAAATGCAGTACTTGAAGCCACATGGCCAATCCTGTATCTGGACCCATGACCCAGTTACCCTCAAAACACACTAGGGGAATGATTATGTACCCAAGATTCCCAATGAGTTGAAAAGCCAGATGAATTACTACAGTTTTGTAGTATATTTTTGGGTCAGGGAGTGAGATGCCACTCACTCCACTCTTCTTGTGTAGAACTGCTTTGGCAATACAGGGTCTTTTATGATTCCATATGAATTTTATGATTGTCTTTTCTAGATCTGTGAAGAATGTGTCTGGTACTTTGATTGACATTGTATTAAATATGTAGATTAATTTGGGTAGAATTGTCATTTTGATTATATTAATTCTTCCAATCCAGGAACATGGGATGTCCTCCCACTTTTTTGTGTCATTTTCAATTTCTTTTTTTAGCTTTTCATAGTTTTCCTTGTGGAGGTCTTTAACTTCTTCGGTTAGATTTATTCCTAAATATCGTATACTTTTGGTGGCTATGAGGATCATGGCACAAGATTCTATGGAAGGTGGCATGCTCTCTCTGTCTCTGTCTCTGTCTCATGCACATGCATGCACTTTATCATGAATAAAATAAAATTTTTTAAGTATTTTTAGAATCAGCCTCATGGCATGGTGTTTCAGACAGCCAGATCCCACATGGCGAGCCATGTAGTTTGAGTCTTGGACCCAGCGACTTGAGAAACATGCTGGGAATGTGTGCATGCATGCCTAATATCCCAAAAGGAGAGAAATATGGAGGAGAAGGGATTGTGGTGTGACCATTACCCATTGGGGTGCTTTTTCCACTTCTCTCTCTGTTATCTCTGGAGAGCACACATACTCTCTAACAATATATATAATATATACATACATATTATAATTTTTAATAGAAACATATCAGGTCCTAAATATCGTATACTTTTGGTGGCTATGAGGATCATGGCACAAGATTCTATGGAAGGTGGCATGCTCTCTCTGTCTCTGTCTCTGTCTCATGCACATGCATGCACTTTATCATGAATAAAATAAAATTTTTTAAGTATTTTTAGAATCAGCCTCATGGCATGGTGTTTAAGGCAGCCAGATCCCACATGGCGAGCCATGTAGTTTGAGTCTTGGACCCAGCGACTTGAGAAACATGCTGGGAATGTGTGCATGCATGCCTAATATCCCAAAAGGAGAGAAATATGGAGGAGAAGGGATTGTGGTGTGACCATTACCCATTGGGGTGCTTTTTCCACTTCTCTCTCTGTTATCTCTGGAGAGCACACATACTCTCTAACAATATATATAATATATACATACATATTATAATTTTTAATATAAACATATCAAACATTTTTCTGATCACAATAAAGTAAAACTTCAAATCAACAACTACAGATATTTTGGACGCTACATAAAAGCATAGAAATTAAACAACATCTTTATCAAAAAGAGATAAGAAATTAAGGATGAAATTAATTTTTTTCTAGCAACAAATGAAAATGAAAACATAACATATCAACACCTGTGACATACAGCCATAAAAAGGGAACTAAGAAGGAAGTTTATAACAATAAGTGCCCATAAAGAAAGAGAAATATCTCAAATAAATATCCCAATGATACACCTCAAGAAACTAAAAAAGTGAACAAACTAAACCAGAAATTATTAAAAGGAAACAAATAATAACAATCAGAGTAGGAGGCCAGCAGATGGTGTGGTTGCTAAGGTGTCAGATCCCACATGGTCACTTCCACAGGTTTGAAGTTTGCGACCTGGACCCAGTGGCCTGAGAAACATGCCTGATGTGTATGTGCATGCCCAAAATCCTGAAAGGAAATGGAGGACAAGGGATTGTATTCATCCCTGGAGAGTGATTTCTCACTTTCCCTTTCGATTCCTCTGTCTGACTAGCTCGGTTCGGTGCTCATGTTTATAAAATTAAAAAAACCTACAGTGATTGAATGTATAAAATAAAATAATAATTCTTTAAAAAATCAGAACAGAAATAAAATCAAGACTAAAAACAAGAAAAGAAACAAAAGTTTGTTTTTTTTGAAAAGATTTTTAAAATTTAACGAATCATTGGCTAGCCTAAAAAAAAAAATCAGAAATGAAAAGGGAAACATTTCAACTGATGCCACAGAAATTCAAAAGATGATCACGGAATATGAACAACTATATATCAATAACTTGAAAAACCTAGAGAATATGGATAATTTCTGGATATATACAACCTTACCAAGATTGAACAAGGAAGAAAGAGAAAAACCTGAACAGACCAATAAGAAGTAATAAGCCTGACTCAAGGGAGAGAAAAAAAAGAGTCAACAAAGAAAAGTCAAGGCCTGGAGGACTTCACTAATGAATTCCTCAAAATTTTTGAAGAGTGGCCGCCAATTCTTCTCAGTTTCAAAACTTTAAGTAGTAGAGGAGGGGGCATCCTTCTAAACTCACTTTACAAGACCAGAATTACCCTGATACCAAATTTAATTAAGAACACACACATACACACACACACAAAGAAGATTACAGACCAATATTCCTGATGAAAATAGATGCTAAAATACTCAACAAAATACTAGTAAACTGAATTCAACACATCAAAAAGATTATATGTTATTATCAAGTGGAATTTATCCCAAGGATGCAAGGATGGCTCAACATAAACAAACCCACAAATGTAAATTTCATCTCCTCAACACAATCAAGGACTGAAACTATATGATCATTTCAATAGATGTGGAAAAAGTATTTGATAAAATAGAATATTCATTTGTGATAAAAAGTTTCAGCAAAGTAGGTGTAGAAAGAGCGTAGCTCAACAATAAAGACTATATATGACAAACATACAGCTAACATCACAATGAATAGGCAAATTATGACAGTTTTTCTATCAAGAACTGGGCCAAGACAATGATACCCACTCTCACCATTATAATTCAACACAGTACTAGAAATCATAACCTGATCAATTAGGTAAGAAAAAGAAAGGTCCCCCAGGTTGAAAAGAAGGAAGTTAAAATGTCTCTACTTGCAGATGTCATAATCTTATATATAGAAAAACCAAAAGAATTTGCCAAAAATCTCTTAAAACTTATAAGTGAATTTGGCAAAGTTGCAGGGTACAAAAAATCAACATAGGTAAATCAGTAATTATATTTATAATAATAAATACCTAAATAACAAAATACCTAGGAATAATTTAAACAAATAACTACAATAAAAATTATAAAACACTGATGAAAAAAATTTAATAAAGCACAAACAAAAATGGAAGCATATCCTATGTTTATGTATTAGAAGAATTGATATTGTTAAAATGTCCATGTTACCCAAAGAAATTTACAGATTCAGTTCAATCCCTATCATAATACTTTAAAGATATTGAAAAGAAAAAAAAAAAGTTTTATAGAACCACAAATGACTCTGAATAACCAAATAAATCTTAAGCAAAAGGAATAAAGTTAAAGGCATGGCATTACCAGATTTCAAAACATACTACAAAGCTATGATAAGGCATGGTACTGACATTAAAGCATGAAAAGAGTCCAATAGACTAAATAAATAAATAAATAAACAACTCAGAGATAAATCCATGTATTTACTAACTTTTGACAAAGGCACCATGAGCACACTTTGGGAAAAAAGAAAGTTTCTTCAATAAATGGTACGGTCATTGGGAACCAGCAGTTAGCAATGGCTATGTCGCTGGACTCCCACGTAGTCGACTGCAGTTCGTATCCCAGACCCGGTGGCCTATAGCGAAAACCTCTTCAAAAAAAAACAACTCATGTCGGGTACGTGTGCATGCATGCCCAAGATCCCGAGAGGAGAATGGAGGAGAAGGGATTGCGGCCATCCCCCCTGGGGGGTGATTTCTTGCTTTCTGTCTCCATGTCTCTCTCTGTCTGTCTGGTGAGTGCACGCACCCTATAGCAAAAACCTCTCCAAAAAAATAAAAAATAAAAAAAATAAAATAAATGGTACAGTCAAAATGGGATATCCACATTCAGAAAAAGTGAAAGTTCCCAAGTCAACTCAAAATATATTAAAGACATAAACATAAGACCTGAAACTGTGATATACCAGAAGAAAACACAGGAGTAATGCTTCAGGATATTGGTCTGGAAAAGGATTTTTTTAGGCAAGACTTCAAAAGCAGAGGAAACTAAAGCAAAAATAGGCAAATAGGATTATATCAAACTAAAAACTTTCTGCACAGCAAAAGAAACAACTAAGAAAGTAAAACGATAACCTCCAGAATAGGAGAAAATATTTGCATGCTATCAATCTGACAGGGGATTAATAACCAGAATATACAAAGAAAAATCAACCAGAAGATAAACAAATAATCCAATTTTAAAATGTGCAATTAATCTGAATAGATATTTCTCTAAAGAATATATACATATGGTGAATTTAAAAAGTATATTTTTAAGTGCTCAACATTACTAATAGTTAGAAAACTGCAAATCAAACCACAATGAGATATTACCTCACCTCAGTTAGAATGACTGACTACTATCGATAATAAATAAATAAACAATGCTGGAGAAGATGTGGGAAAGGAGAACTCCTTTACACTGTTGAATGGGAGCGAAATAGTACATTCATTACAGAAAACAGTATGAAAATTCCTCAAAATATCAAAAATAGAACTACCATATGATCCAGTAATTCCACAATTGGGAATGTATCCAAAAGAAAAGAAATCAGTGTGTTGAAGAGATACCTGCATCCCACATTGATTATAGCACTATTTGCATAGCCAGACCATGGACATGTTCCTCACCAGAAAAATAATGAAAATGTAGTATATATACACAAAGAAATATCATTCTGTCGTTAAAAAGATGAAACATTCACAGCAACATGGGTGAACCTTGAGGACATTATGCTTAGTGAAATAAGTCAGGCACAGAAAAACAAGTACTACATGTTCTCACTTGTTTGTGGGAGCTAAAAAATCATACATCATAGAAGAGAGTAAAATAGTGGTTACCAGAAGCTGGAAAGCATAGGGAGAGAAGGGACCAAGAAGATATTGGTTAATAAATACAAAATTAGACACAAGGAATAAATTTTCATTTTCTATACTACACTATGATGACCATAGTTAACAATATTATACAATACGCTTTTAAGTAGCTAGAAGAAAGAATTTTACATGTTTTCAACACAAAGTATAAATGTTTGGAGAGATAGACATGCTAATCACTGATTTGATTATTACACATTATATTTATGCATTGAAATATCACACTGGGAGATGGATATTTCATTTGAGTTTTGAAATATTGCTTTCCTTGACTAAAAATAAAGGATTTCTGTTGTGACTTCTCCCTCCGGATTAATTTATAGTGGGTAGGGCTAACTTTGTCTCCTCTCCATTTCTCTCTGTCTTGTAGTTTTCATTTTTTGCTTTTTAAAATTAAAATCTAAAGTTTTTTATTATCTTTTTTCTTTTATTTTTTCTTCTTCTTTCCTCTTCTCTAATTTTTTTCCTTTTTTCTTTATCTTTATTCATTGGCTGCTCAGCCTTTACACATTAAGTGTCTAGACAGGTCCAAGTTAACAGGATCCAGACAGCTGAAAACAATTAGGGTCAGAATATTCTTCTATATATTCCTCTATTCCCACTGAATCTGCTGCACAAAGAGTGAAATGGAACAGAAGAAAGATGTAGATTACCTCTTCCTGTATGCCTCTGAACGCTCAGATTGAACTTCAAGAATTAGGAAGAAATGCACCATCCATCAGATGACTAGAAATCACCACAGGGTCACAAGAAATATGGAAAAGCAAGAAAATACCTCTTCTCCATGGTAAAAGGATAAAAGCAAGAAAATACCTCTTCTCCATGGTAAAATGATAACTTTTCATCCTCAGACAGTATAGTGAAACTCATGGAATTGTCAGATAAATAATCTAGAATATTCATAGTGACAAAGCTAATGGAAATGGAAGAGAAGAGAGACAATGAACTGCAGAGGAGGCAGGAGAAAAGAGGTGATGAGTTCCAGAAGGTGAGTAAATTCTTGTATGACCTAAAAGAGGAAATACACATTCTAAAAAAGAATCAAATGAACCTGTTAGAGATGAAGGCAATAATACAGGAAGTCAAAATCTCCCTCGAAAGTATTAAAAGCAGACTAGATCATACAGAAAATCAAATCTCAGATGTAGAAGATAGGATCACTAGCCTAGAGAAATCTACATGAAGACTAAGAAAACGGCCCCCCAAAATGAGAATAATATACAAGAAATACTAGATACCATCAAACATCTAAACATCCAGATAATTGGTATCCCAGAAGGTGGAGAGACTCATAAGGGCATTGGTAATCTATTCTATGAAATCCTGGAAGAAAACTTTCCAAACCTAGAGAGGCATTCCAAGATTCTGACCCAGGAAATACAGAGGACCCCAAATAGGATCAACCCGAGAAGATATTCTCCAAGACACACTACGGCCAGAATGACCAAAACCACAGACAAAGACAAGATACTAAGATTGGCAAGAGAGAAAAACATAAGTTATCTACAAAGGGATATCCCATCAGGCTAACAGCAGACCTCTCATCAGAAACGATGCGAGAAAGGAAAGAATGGGAGAATACATTCAAAGTGTTGAGTGAAAAACAATTTCAGTAAAGAATATTATATCTGCTAGATTACCCTTCATATGGGAAGAGAAGACAAGAACATTCTCAGATAAATAAAACCTGAAAGAATTTACCAGCACCAGACCAGATCTCCAAGAAGGTCTCAAGGTAGTGCTATACCAGGAAATTTAAATACAGTCACAGAGAAAGAAGAGTTCAAAAATTAAGAAAATGGCCAACTTAATCGTAGGGACAAGTCTGGAGTCAAATATTATATGCCAGAGCTTAATTGGGAAGATTGAACCACAACAGAAGATTTAAGATTAAGTACATGAGACTCACCTGGTGAAACAGAATTTTATGACTTTTGACTAAAACATTGCTGATTTTCTTCTAGGCTTTATTTTCAGGTTTTAAGGATTTTTGTCCTCTCTTGAACTGCTGATAGGTTCATGTACCTATTATTTGAACAGAATCCTATCTCATTTCCTGGCTTTATGTTGTAAGCAAAGTTCCTTAGCATTTCTTTGATTTATTGAAGCTAAAACTGCTTTTTTTGAAATTAAAAAATATATTTAGGGAACCAGCAGTTAGCGTAATGGCTATGTTGCTGGACTCCCACGTAGTCGACCGCGGTTCACGTCCT
>NW_006209153.1:355052-389001 GCF_000334495.1 Tupaia belangeri chinensis | reverse complement strand
GGCTTAGAACTCACACCGGGCACGTGTGCATGCGTGCCCAAGATCCCGAGGGGAGAATGGAGGAGAAGGGATTGCGGTGCGACCATCCCCCCTGGGGGGTGATTTCTTGCTTTCTGTCTCTATGTCTCTTGTTTGTCTGGCAAGCACACATGCCCTATAGCGAAAACCTCTCCAAAAAAAAAAAGACAGAGGGTGAGAAATAGGGGGAAAATATACATATATATATATATATGAAACTAGAAATAGAAAATTATTGATGATAGCATGTATGATTAAGTCACTATGCAGTATATTCTGGATGGGAAATCACATTTTGATATCACATTTGTGACAATGATCAGTGAATGAATGTAAATAAATTAATTAATTAAAAGTTAAAATAAAGAAAGAAATCTCACCAAATCCCTTAAGTATATGTAATTACTATGCCAATCAAATTAAAATAAAGTAAATGAACTAGTGTTGTCCTATAGAAGTATAATGCAAGCCAAAGATGTAGAAAATTATTACATTTTCTGCCAGCCACATTAAAGAGAGTAAAAAGAAATGGGTGTGGGGCTAGCAGGTGGTATGGTGGTTAAGGTGGCTGGACTCCCACACAGCTGACCACAGTTTGAGTCCTGGACCTGGAAGCTTGCTTTCTCACTTTCTTCTCTCTGTCTTTCTCTGGCCAACCTCAAAAAAATAAATAAATAAAGTAAAATAATGACAATGAATAAATTTTTTTAAAAGAAAAGAAATGGGTGAAATTAATTTTTATAATGTTTTTTATTTAAGATCACGTCTGGTCCAGTTGTTGTGGTCTGCACTGCTAAAACCCTGTGTTTCACAGGCTAGGACCACATGGAAGGCCCAGCTTTGATTCCTGGTCTAACCTGAAAGTCAGACAGAGTAGCGTGAACCTATAATCCCACCAACAACTCAAGAAGATTGGAGCAGGAGAATAAAGAACTTGAGGCTGGCAACACAGCAAAATCCGGTCTGAAAACAGTCAGATGTGTTGGTGTGTGCCTGTAGTCTCACCCAGGAGACTGAGGCAGGACAATCAAGATAGCAAGACCCTGTCTATGAAAAATAATGTGCCAATATATTACCACTTCTCTGTGAAAAAAGAATCATTAAAGAGAATTATTTAACATTCACTTTTTTCACAAGGTGTTCAAAATTCATCATGTACTTTATGCTTATAGCACACCTAAATTTGGAATAGCCACATTTCAAGTGCTTAATAGCTACATGTAACAGATGATTTGAGACAGATTTTGACCTTAATCTCTGAATTTTGAAAATGTGGCTCTGCCTTCTTTATAAACAATTTCTCCTGGGAAAACACAACTGGAAAGTATTACCATTAGTAGGTAAATCTTAGCTGTAAAAGATATTGGTTGTTTATGAAGAAAGCAGATCCACCATACTTACACAGTCCAGAGACGCACAGTGGTGTCAACACTTTCATCCAGGCCCCCAAAGCCCACCCACACAGGACCCTACTAAGACAGCGTTATCCTGTTACTGGCCAAGGCTTTCTTCGCCCACCTCAGGGAATTTCTTTTTCTGCACATATTCAGTGGTGGCTGCATCAAAATATTTGGCATAGCCCTCATTGAGGCTGTAAATCTTTCCTTTCTTCTTAATCTTGACATCTTTATCCACCAGGACAAACTCACCAAGAGCCTAGAAAGACAGAGACAGAAAGAAAAGGACATATTCCAGGACACAGGTGCCAACAGCAAACTGCATGACAATCAGAGGACATTAGAAAGTATGGGCCTGCTGGAGAACCCAGGCCTCTGCTGTGGCCATGCTGGGACATCTTTGTGTGTGACAGAAAGAGCAGTTGAAATATTGAACCTACACAGAAAGCTCAAGGAGTACTATAAGGAGAAGTAAAATAACTTTTTAAAAGGGGGCCAATGGTCTCGCTTTTCCTTTGTACCTTCCAGTCACTGAGGCCACCCAGTTAACAAGGAATCCAACTGTCCTTGTCCCTCAAGTTCTCATCCCAGACTTACTATTCTCAAAAAGGTCTGGGCCCTCAAAAAAGAGAGGAAGAAGTTATACAGATGGGTGTGGAAAATAGTTTAACTACTAATTTGTGGTCCAGTTATTTTGTTTATCTTAGTGACTCAACCTTGGAAACCATTAAAAGTTCCTAGGATCCAAATTACTCCTATCTGAGGTAAAAAACAAAATCCCTTCACCCAGAAATTGTGTTTCCTCAGCATGAAGAAAAGGTGGCAACAATGCAAGGAATCCTCAGAGTACTAGAACAATGCCCATTTCCCACAGTCCCCTACAGCCACTCTGATCAATACCTGCAGGACACTCCTCAGGTACCCCACTACCTAGAGCTGGTAATGTCAGCCCTTATGGATGTGATCAACTAGCTGCAGCTATTGCCTTAAACACTGATGTCTCCTACATCACCAGGAGGGAAATCAGGGAGTGAAAACTGAATCAGTTTTGATAAATTTAGAAGACTATGAGAAAGTTATAAATTCCCAAGAGGACAGCTCACAGCCGGTAGCCAGACTAGAAGGCTCCAAGGCACATAAACCACATTCCCCAACTATAATGAGACAAGGCCACCAGGCCATGTCTAACATTTGTGCCTGAACAAAATGTGTGCCTCACAAGATCAAATGACTGGACTTATAAACCCACAGATCCAACAGGCTCCGACCAACCCACTAGGGAGCTCTGTCCTGCAAGGACCTGCACATCAGTAAGCTGTGGCCACCCTCCATCTGAGAGTACTAGAACAATGCCCATTTCCCATAGTCCCCCATAGCCACTCTGATCAATACCTGCAGGACACTCCTCAGGTACCCCACTACCTAGAGCTGGCAATGTCAGCCCTTATGGATGTGATCAACTAGCTGCAGCTATTGCCTTAAACACTGATGTCTCCTACATCACCAGGAGGGAAATCAGGGAGTGGAAACTGAATCAGTTTTGATAAATTTAGAAGACTATGAGAAAGTTATAAATTCCCAAGAGGACAGCTCACAGTCGGTAGCCAGACTAGAAGGCTCCAAGGCACATAAACCACATTCCCCAACTATAATGAGACAAGGCCACCAGGCCATGTCTAACACGAGGCAGTGATGAGGACATGCAACAACCACAAAAATAACTAAGCATCCTTCTCTCGTGCCTCCTAACAGTGATGATTGCCACTTTACCAATGAATCTCTAGACTCTTTCGTCCTGCCGTCTAGATAACAGTTACTAAGCTGCCTCATCGTTAATCATACCCACTTCCAGACAATATGTAATACAGACCTCACTTACTCTTCCTTAAATACCTCCTTAGACACATGAAGCAAAAGCTTCACTGGTGTAATACAAGGTTCTGTGGTTCTTCCGGAGTGTGGCCTCCCCTTCTTTTACTATAGGTACTTTCTTGATTGTCTTTACTTCATAAGCTTTAACAACTCACTGTGGGTATTTCTTGCTTTGTAGCGGCCCAGTGCTGAGTTCCACTTCTTAAAAGTATCGTAATTTCCCTTGAATAATTAACTCTTCTCATTGGATGCTAGTCCAAGAAGACTCTATCTAGGCCTTTTCAAATCAAGGTCAGGCCTGTGACTTAACTTGGAAAAATAGTTCTCCTTCCAGCCACTGCAAACCTGAGTGAGAGACATAGGTCCAGAGAGGGTGTCTGGATTGAAATGGCCATGTTGCCCCACCTCTCCTGTGCTTCGTGCTCCTGGTCCTCCAGACCTGCCCCTCTATGCTTTAGGTCCTCGGCTTTATCAGGCAGTAATTCCTTTTACTCAACTGATCCAGGGTCATCTTCTCTCTTGCTTATCAGTAAAGAGCATGACAGATACAACTGTCCTCTAAGCAATAGTATTCACTAGCCAAATGATACGAGGAGCCTCTGCTCCATCTGTCTGGCTATGGAAAGGCCTGAGTATCTACTCCTGTGTGTGGGGTGTGGACTCTTAGGTTCTGAGGAGTTGTGGGACAGAGATGGTTGTGAAGTCTGACCTGAGCCTGGAGAATACGCTCCTCTGCTCTCTGTGTCAGCAACTACCTCTGATTATCAATATGGCCTCACACATGCTTCAGAGGGGAGCTCCCAGTGATCAGACGCCAGGTCTTTGTTACTCTGACACATATCTCCCACTTGTAAGTGGATTCCTGTACAAGGTTTACCTCACAAATGAGAGTCTGGTTCACATGAAGCAATCCCTTTGTGCCTGAACAAAATGTGTGCCTCACAAGATCAAATGACTGGACTTATAAACCCACAGATCCAACAGGCTCCGACCAACCCACTAGGGAGCTCTGTCCTGCAAGGACCTGCACATCAGTAAGCTGTGGCCACCCTCCATCTGTGACAATGACAATCATCTCCTTCAGCTTCAACTCAACATCCCAAACAGACCTGGGGCCTTGCTCTAATGCCCCTTTTAGTAGGGTGATGTGATCCAAAAGACTTTCAAGCTGGCAAAGAGTTATCAGAGGAGTATGCATGGTTCCTCTCTTCTTCTGATGTGTAGACAAGCTCACCTCTGTCCAGGCAGGGCCCTCCTACCATGAGCGAGCCCCAAGCAGAGGCTTTGTCTGTGCCTATGAAGACTTGAATTGAATCTCTGAATGGCACCTCCCATGGCCTTTAGAATCACTTCAGAATCTTCTTAGAGATATTTAGCCCACATTCAAGAGCAGAGTGCTCAAAATTCAGTCTGGTATAGGAGTGAAGCACAAGACTGCCTGAGTGTGAATCCTGGCACAACCAGGATGACCTTGGCCAAGTTGTTTACACTTAGTATAGCTCCCTTTTCTTATATGAAAATGGGAATAATTGTAGAACTTACCACTTAGGGCAATTTAGATGTATTAATGAATTAATAGAAATGAATTGCTTAGAAAATGAATTCACAGAACCAGCAGGTGGTATGGTGGTTAAAGTCCTGGACATCCCACATGGCCAACCATGGTTCGGTGGCTTTCTCTTTCTCTCTCTCCTCCCACCCTCATCAAATTTAAATAAACAAATGAATAGATGAAATTAAATAAATACTTCTTTTAAAAAAATTAATTCACTACTTAACACTATATAGTGCTAAACTTAGCAATATACAACTGTTAGCTGTTATTCTAGAGAAGTTGTAGAAAGAACACTTTAATGTTTGAGAGTAAACTACAGAATTGCTCAGGTTTTTCCTGCTTCTTTGGAAGAAAGGGGAAATTAAGGCATCAGCAAGCTAACAAAAAATAGGTTTGGGTCTAAGGGGTTTATGTTTAAAAAGATAATGTTCAAAAGTTACTTGATAGCCATACTATAAAATGTGTTCTGATAGTCAGCTCTGTTCTGTTCGGAAATTTTGCAACTGCCCACTCTCCACACTTTTGCACTAACATATAAACTCCACTATGGCTAGAATGCTTGTTTGATCAGGGCTATCTGCATTCAACGCCTAGGACCATTATTTGGACATAGTGGCTGCTCACTAAACATTTGTAAATCTGAATTAAATTGAAATACTAAACTTAAGATTAATGGATACTGGAGCTTTGAAGGGTCTTTATTTGAGTTTTTCACACGGCCTGGTCATATTCAGCATAGCAGTTCACTAGTGATAGGCAAAGCATCCATCATTTAAAAGAGAAATCCTGTAACTTACAAAAATTTTCTGAAATGTCTCCTGACCACTTTTAATGTAGATATGCCACGAAGGCTGAACCTTGTTTACTGAACTCTCAGGTCTTTACGCAGTCATTTCCTCCTCCAGTCAGGACGGGGCTACCCTATTTTTTTATCCACCCAGAGGTCACGCATCTCCGTCTTCTACTGCAAGGCAGTTTCTCACTGTGGAAAGTGTGGAGAATAACACAGAAGCTGACAGGAGAGTTTTTCATTCATTCCTGCCACGGGAAGGGCTTGCATATCAGGGAATTCTCCAAACCCTGCTGCCTAATAGGCTGACCCTTTGTCACATGTGCTACTTAAATGAATTAAAATCAAATAAATGTGAAAGTCCAGATGCCTGCACTCTATGGCAGAAACTGAAATACGGTAACATGGAGAGTAACTGGATACTAGAGACAGTGTAGGAGAGGTGAGCCATGAGGGGTAGGAGGGAGGGAATCAAGAGGAAAAAAAAGCAAAACATTTAATGGACACAAAAATGGAAAAATATTTGTTGATGATAATGTGTAGGAGGTCTTTGACCCGACTGATATGCAGTGTATTTACACTGGGAAGATACATCTTGTATGTTGTGGAGAGGTACAGTGATTAAATGTTAAAAAAAAAAAGAAAGAAAGAAAGAAAGAAAGAAAAGTTTTAAAAATTAATAATAAAAAATCCAGTTATACTAGCCACATTTTACATGTCTAAAAGGCACGTGAGGTTAGTGGCATCTATGCTGGCCTGCACGATTACAGGACAAATCCTGCTTCACAGCACGTGCTGCTCTAAGGAATCTATCTGGAAATTGGTCCTCAAATCATGGAGTCCCCATAAACCAAAATGGATAAATATATTTGGAGGAAATAAACTTAAAGATTGGGTCTGAATTGATACAACTGACTCTGAAAACACTTTGTCCCCCAATACCCTCCCTTGGACAGAGGCCTTCAGTGATTTTTGATCATGGTGTTTGCTCTACCTCTGGGCCCTTTGGTTCTCTAGCCCCAGAAACCAGTAGTAGGAATGATCAGGAAAGTACTTCAGAAGACTGGAATTAAAGCACACAGGCCCGTGGAGTCCCCACGGGAAAATACCCCATGTTCTGTACCTACCGGATCAAGCATGAAGAGGTCCACGCCTTGCCCTGTAGAAAGGGCCACCAGGGTTGCACTCCCATACAGGGCATAGCCCGCTGCCACAATATTGCGGCCAGGCTGCAGGGCATCCTTTTCAGAAGGCTCATCTTCTGTGGTCTGCAGAAGAGAGGAGAGAAAGGTGCTGCATTATTGCTGTTTCTGGATGGAACCCTCAGCGGGGGCCTGGGCTCCAGATCTCACTGAGCCATCAAAGGAAGCGTAGTCCTCAGAATTTCAAGCTGCAAGGTGTCCAGAGGCAATGAACTGCCGTGTAAACAAATATTTCTACTAAGTTTTTATAAAGATCATTTTAGGACTTCTTCAGTTTTCTACACGTATGGAAAAAAAGCAATCCAGGATGTGAAAACCATGGCCTCTCTTAATTGTCATAAGCCTTGCTCCTGAATATCTATAGTAACAACGAAGATCACTAACATTTGTCAGTATCTCATTTTATGCACTGCCCAACCTGCGGAACTATACAGCCCTATGGCCACCATTGCACAGACAAAGAACTCACAGCCGAGTGATTGGACACATGTAACAGCAAAACCTCAGAACTGGAGTCGAACACAGCCCAAGAACCTCACAACTTGGACCTAACCTGGCAGTTTGAAAATCACTCTGGGTGCATGTGCATGCCTGCCAAAAATTCCAGGAGGACTATAGAGGAAAAGGGATTGAACTCCCATATGGCCTACTGCCATTCAAGTCGCTGACCTGGTGGCTTGAAACTTACACTAGGTGGATGTGCGTGCGTGCCCAAGATCACAAGAAGACAATGGAGGAGAAGGGATTGCGGCATGACCATGCCTCCAAGGGGTGATTTCTCACTGCCCCTCTCACTGTCTCTGTCTCTCTCTCTCTCCCCAGTGAGTGCATGCACACTAAGGCAAAAAACTCTACAAAATAAATAAATAAAATACTTTCAAATTGTATTTTTTGCAAAGTAGTGAGGAGGGTCTATGACCCTCATTTGAAAGCTAAGGGATGAAGATCCAGAAAGATACTCCCATGACAGCTAAGGCCATGGCGGAGCTGAACCTGTGCCCTGTGAAGGCTGGGCCGGTGTTCTTCTCACCTCTAGGTTACGGCTTATGGGTGCGGGTTTGCTCTCTGCTGGGATCATATGAAGAAATTTATTTTAAAACAAATTTTATTCTTCTTTTAAAATGACAGGTTCCATTGACCATAATATTTTACCTTTACAATCTTGCATTATTTCTAGGGATTCTTCTAAACTAAGGGGATTTGGCATGTGAGCATGCATTGGTAAATTGTTCTCCCCAATGTCTAGGTTAGAGTGATCTCAAGACCAAGGCCCTGAGCAGCAGTTCTCTAAGTGGACCAGTAGCAGCAGCATCAACCTGGGACCTTGTTAGAAACGCAGATTCTGGGCCCCACTCGATACAGAAGCAGAAACTCTGGGGCTAGGGCCCAGCAACCTCATTCCCACAGCTCTCCAGGGAACTCTAATACAGGCCGAAATTTGAGAACTGCTCTAAAGGATGATGCCTTAAGACCCTTCAGAAAAGCAGAAGGCAAAGGCAGTATTACTTTTTTTTTTTTAATTAAAATCTTTAGTCCCTCCCATTGATGCTCCTGAGACATCCTCTCCTGCTCATTAATAAGATCACTTTTCACGGCCCAGCAGGCATGGTAGTTAAGGTGCTGGACTCCCACATGACTGACAATGGTTCAAAAACCAGACCTGACAGCTTGAAAATCACTCTGGGTGCATGTGCATGCATGCCCAAAATCCCAGGTGGAGAATAGACGAAAAGGGGCTGCAGCATGGCCATCCCCCTGGGGAGTGATTTCTCACTTTTCCTCTCACTGTCATTTCTCTCTTGTGAGCACATGTACTCTATGGCAAAAACCTAAACCTTAAAAAAAAAGGAAGAAAGAAAAGAAAACGGATTGCTTTTCTCTATGACCATCCCTCCAGGGGGTGATTTCTTACTTCCCCTCTTTCTGTCTCCTTCTCTCACTCCCCAGTGAGTGCATGCACCCTAAGGCAAAAACCTCTACAAAATAAATAAATAAATAAAATACTTTCAAATTGTGGGGGTTTTTTTGTTGTTGTTTTTGTTTGTTTGTTTGTTTGTTTTGGGGGGGAGGTTTTTGCTATAGGGCGTGTGCGCTCTCCAGAAAGACAGAGAGAGACTGAGAGACAGAAAGTGAAAAATCACCCCCAAGGGGGATGGCCACGCTGTAATCCCTTCTCCTCCATTCTCCTCTCAGGATCTTGGGCACGCATGCACATGCGCCCGGCATGAGTTTAAGCTGCCGGGTCCGGGACTTGAACCACGGTCGACTACGTGGAAGTCCAGTGACATAGCCATTACGCTAACTGCTGGTCCCCAAATTGTGTTTTTGCAAAGTAGTAAGGAGGGTCTGCCATTACGCTAACTGCTGGTCCCCAAACTGTGTTTTTGCAAAGTAGTAAGGAGGGTCTATAATCCTCATTTGAAAGATAAGAGATGAAGATCCAGAGTTCTCCAGGCTAACACCCCCAAGGTTTTGCCTCCTCAGCACAGCATTCCACCCTCTCCTGCTCTTCAGGGACTCTGCACCTGGCTTGACCTGGATCACTCTCCTCTGCTGGCTCCAGTCAGGGCATTGGTACCACACAACTTTAGAAAATAACAACAAAAAAAATACTTTCTAGATCCCAAGACTTCCCCCTCCAGCTACTGCCCAATCTCTCTGTTTATACTCACAGCCAAGCTCCCAGGTCCTGGAATCTAGAAAGCCTATCTCCACTGGCCATCTTTCTCCTCCCACCCACCACTGCAAGCAGTTGGAACAACCTCATGTTCTATGTCCCATAGACATTTTCCAGTCCTCCTTCCCATTTTCCCAGCAGCACTGGATCTGCCGGCTGCAGTCTCCTTCTTGGGGTTTCTTCCCCTCCCTCTGCCCTGCTTTCCTTCTCCTCTGTGGACGTGCCTTCTCATTTGCTTGTAGCAACTTTTCTTCTTCCAGTTCTGGTCCTCTTTTGAGCTCTGCCCCAGTATTTGGGATTTCTACCAGTGCAATGCCTTCTCTTCCTTGCTGCCTCATCTAAAGCAGGCATTCTCAATCGAATGGAATTGAAGGCAGATTCCTGACTCAAACTGGCCCATTCAAAATATCTTTTCCAGAAATTTAGGATTGGGGCTTGAAGATTCTGGCTGCTTTAAACTTGAAAGCTCTGAAGTGACCATCTTTCCAGCACTGGCCAGACAACTGAAGAAAAACAGTCTGCAGAGAAAGGAAGGAAGGAATTGGCCGAGGATGGGTGGGCAGGAAGGCAGGATGAGACATTGGGGAAAAGCGTCATGGCCTGCCCCTTCTGAGGTCCAGGCCCTCTCTGCGGCTGGGAGTTCCTGAGTCAGCCCTGCCTTTAATGCCAGAGCCCTAACAAAGTTCTCTCTTCTAAGTCTACACATTCCTCAGTGATCTTACCACAACCACAGTTCCGAGACCTAAGTAGATGTGATGCTCCTCAGACCTCCCTGTTTGGACAGGCATTCTCCAAGGGAGACAGCACTTGCAGCTACCTGCGTACACCTCCCTTTTCAGGTTTCCCACAGACACCTTAAGACCAACACATCCAAGATGGAATTCGTCTTCCATGTCTCATCCCACCCCCAAATCCCACTCTGCTCTCATTGCCCCTTTCTCAGAAAACAGCACCATCATCTGCCTAGAAAGATGGCGTCCTCCTTGCCCTCCCAGTCCCAATCCCCTCCCGCTTCACCCTGACTTCTACTCAGTCACCAAGTCCAGTCAGTTTTTCCTCCCACTCTTCACAGTTCCATTCCCTTCCCTGTCCTCACCACCCCTACCTTGGTCCCAGTGACCATCACCCCCTGCCTGGGACACCACTGCCTTCCAGAAGGTCTTCCCACTTGCCCCACTCTGATCCACCGTTCACACAGCACCCAGAGATGGCCATGTCATTTCTCTGCTTACAATACTCCATTGAGGGGCTAGACAGGAGCATAGCAGTAAAAACGTGATGCTCTGTGAAGCTGATTCACATGGGAAGGTTCTGGGTTCAAGTCTGAAGACCTCCCCGAGTGCACCAGGCACTGATATGCTCATGATGCAAGACTGGCTAAGGACTAGGGGTGTGTCACAGTGTGAAAACCCTGATGGAGTGCTCTCTGTCCCTCTCATTCATGGAAGAAACAAACTTTAGAATACTTGATTGACTTTTCCCCGCATTTATGCCCGATGATAGATAGATAGAGAGATAGATAGATAGATGATAGATAGATTTTAGTTTATTTCCTTCATATGAGGTAGGGGAGTACCCTCAGTGGAGTCCTTATGCGATGATCCTCTCCCAGTCCGGCAGCCAGCCAGGATCACAGACACATCTGTGGGTGTGGCCAGCATGATCAGGTAGGCCCAGGATGTGAACCCAGAGCCTTCTGTATTGCCTCTGGCACTGCAGAGCAGCACTCCTACTGCCTATGCCACCAGGGCTGGGTCTGCTTTATGTTCTTAACATGTTTTACAAGGTCTTCCTTGATCTGGTCCTTACTGTCTAACCAGGCTCTTCAAACACCATTTGATCTTTCTACTGCAACAACACTGAACTGCTTTTCTCTTCTCGAATATTCCATCCTACATCTCAGCTTCACACTCAGCCTGTGCTGTTTTACCCAAATTGTCCCTCTCCTTCCTCTTCACTCCCTTCCCCTGAGTAGCTGATAGTTATGCTCTAACTTCAAGTCTCCATTTACACTTCAGCTTTCCTGGGGAGGCAGACCAGTTCCCATCAGAAGAGGGGTCACTCCATGGCTCCCACATTTCCATAAGCCAGAATGTGCTCCCTCCAATATTCTGACCTCATGGTTTGGCCTTCCTGGTCTTTGATGCCATAAGTACCCAGTGCCTTTTCTTAGAAGCACACGTTCAATAGTAACTTACTGTCTCACTTCCTAAACAGACTAGAAGCTCCATAATCGTGGATCTAAGTCTATCTCGTCTGTGTCTTTTCCTACCACTCAGTACAATCCTAGCCCATGGTTGTTGCATTCAATCAATGCACACACACGCACAGAGAGAGAGAGAGAGAGTTTTACCCAAATTGTCCCTCTCCTTCCTCTTCACTCCCTTCCCCTGAGTAGCTGATAGTTATGCTCTAACTTCAAGTCTCCATTTACACTTCAGCTTTCCTGGGGAGGCAGACCAGTTCCCATCAGAAGAGGGGTCACTCCATGGCTCCCACATTTCCATAAGCCAGAATGTGCTCCCTCCAATATTCTGACCTCATGGTTTGGCCTTCCTGGTCTTTGATGCCATAAGTACCCAGTGCCTTTTCTTAGAAGCACACGTTCAATAGTAACTTACTGTCTCACTTCCTAAACAGACTAGAAGCTCCATAATCGTGGATCTAAGTCTATCTCGTCTGTGTCTTTTCCTACCACTCAGTACAATCCTAGCCCATGGTTGTTGCATTCAATCAATGCACACACACGCACAGAGAGAGAGAGAGAGATGAATACATGCCAAGTTTATACACATGCATACATACACATGCATACATACTTTTCCATGAGCCTGTTGAATAATCTACCACATGGGACATCCCTAAATTTTATCAGTATCTTTTATTTAAAATCTGGATTTTTTTCTTTTTTTTTTACTTTATTTATTTATCTTTACATTTAATCATTGTACACCTTAACAGTATACGATGTGGTTTTCTCAAGGCATATACCCATTGCATATCAATCAAGTTAAAGATACTACCATTTACTTTTATTTAAACTTCTTATTTAAATATAAATACCCCTTCACAGGAAATTGCATGGATAGTATAGAGAAGTCCCATTCCCTTTCGCCCTATTTCCTCTGGCAGTTTCAGTTGTTGCAGTACAGGAAACTGATACTGCAGCTCAGTGTCTGCAGGTTCAAAGCCAGAGCACCACGTGTGCAGTTCTGTGTCTCCCTCCACGGTCAGGACACAGAGCCTTCCGTCACCACAGAGGTCTCCCTCCTGCTGACCTTCAGAGTCACACCTTCTCTCTGCTCCTCCTTACTATCCTTGACCCTTGGAAACCACTACTGTCTTCTCCATCTGTGTAAGATGGCATTTCAACCATGGTATAGGAATGGGATCATACAGTTTGTGACCTTCTCAAATACAGCGCTTTTTACTGAGCATCATGCCCTCAAGAGCCATTCAAGTTACTCCCGGTTTATTCCATGTTGCCAAGAAGTTTTCCATTGGTACAGATGTGCCACCATGGCTGAACCATTCGCTTATTGTAGGCTATTGCCTGTTGTGGGGTATTAAAAATACAGCTGCCAGGAGCAAGCACGTACGGGTTTTTGCATGAACATAAATCTTCCTTTCTCTGAGATAAATGCCCAGAAGTACAATTGCTGAGCCTTAAAATAAGTGTATGTTTTATTTTGTTGGTTTGCGAGTGTTGTTGTTGTTGTGTGTGTGTGTGTGTGTGTGTGTGTTTAGGATGCTATCAAATTATTTTCAGAGTGGTTATGTTATGTTTCCACTGACAATGGATGAGAGATATCATCTCTCTGCAGCCTTGTCAGCATTTTATATTTTATTTGGGGTATTCTAAAGTGATTTTTCATCCTGGTCTTGCTGTGCATTTCCCTATGGACAGTAGCATGTTTATCTGCCAGGAAGTGTGTGTGTGTGTGTATATCTATACTTTTTCCTCTTTGGTGAAATGTCTCTTCATGTCTCATAGTCTAATGGAATTGATTGTGGTTTTTATACTATTATGTTTTAAGAAGTTCTTCATATTCAGGACCAGTAGATGCTGTAATAATTATGACTCTGGACTCCCACATGGCTGACCGTGGTTCAAGTCCTGGACCTGGAGGCTTAAAACTCACACCGGGCACATGTGCGTCTGTGCCCAGAATCCCAAGGGGAGAACGTAAGAGAAGGGATTGTGGCACAGCCATCTCCCCTGGGCAGTGATTTCTAGCTTTCTCTCTCTCTCTCTCTCTCTCTCTCTCTCCCCCTCTCCCCAGTGAGTGCATGCACTCTATAGCAAAATTTTCTCTCTCTAAAAAAAAAAGTTCTTTCATATTCTAGATACTAATCAGAGATGTAGTTTGCATTTTTTTTTCTCGTTCTTTAACTTCTATATTCATCCTCTTAACAGGAGCTTTTATGGAGCAAGAGTTTTTCATTTTGATGAAGTCCAATTTATTCATTTTTAATTTTATGGATTATGCTTTTGGCCTTGAGTGCAAGAACTGTTCATCGCACCCTAGCTCCCAGTTCTCCTATACTTTATTGTACAAGTTTTATACTTTTTATCTAAATTAAATGCACAATCCAAACCATGGGGCTAGTACTCAAACCCTGTGATCAGTCATGTGGGATCAGCTCTCCCAACCACAAGGCCACAGAGCTGACCCATTCTCTTGTTTATTTTAATACCTTATTCTCCAACCCATCAGATCTTGGGCACTTACACTCATGCTAAATGTGGTTCAGCCTAACAAGGCCCAGGATTTGAACATGGGTACCAAGCGAGTTCAAGCTTCTCTTCAGCAGCACATTGCCACTTGTCACAGAGCCAGCTCTACACTATTTATTACTTTCTCTTTTCTTTTTTTTTTTGAAGAGGTTTTTGCTATAGGGCATGGCGCTAGCCAGACAGACAGAGAGACAGAAAGCGAGAAATCCCCCCCCCGGGGAGATGGCCACACCACAATCCCTTCTCCTCCATTATCCTCCTTGGATCCTGGGCATGCACGCACACCTGGCGTGAGTTTTAAGCCACCGGGTCCGGGACACGAACCGCGGTCGACTACATGGGAGTCCAGCGACATAGCCATTACGCTAACTGCTGGTCCCTCCTTCTTCTCTTATCTCTACGTTTAGACAGAATTTTTCCTACATCAAGATGAAACAAATGTTCTTCTTCTTTTTTTTTTTTTTTTCCTGGTTCCATCTCCCATCTCTCCACCAAATTCATTAACACATCTATAATTTATTTTAGTGCATGGAAAAGACAAAGGCTCAACTTTTGTTTTTTCCTAATATGCAGGGTGTTTTTTATCAGAACAACATAAATACTACACCATCTGTTTCTTACTGTTGACCAATAAGCAGTACTTCAAAGAGAGAAACGAATATCCTTTACTCTCTTATCTTATTTTTGCTTGACCTTCAAAAATTATCTTATTCTTGGGACCAGCAGTTTGCATAATGGCTATGTCGCTGGACTCCCACGTAGTCAACCGCAGTTCGCATCCCGGACCCGGTGGCTTAAACTCACGCCAGGTGCGTGTGCGTGCATGCCCAGGAGGAGAATGGAGGAGAAGGGATTCCGGCGTGGCCATCCCCCCTGGGAGGTGATTTCTCACGCTCTCTCGGCTTGGCGAGCGCCCGCGCCCTATAAAAAAAAAAAAAAAAAAAAAAAAATCTTATTCTTCAACCTTCTCAGATACCAGAGAAAGAGTCCATGTCATTCTCTCCTACTAGCCAAAGCTGTCTGGGTCTCCATCCTGCCCTCTGAGAGAGGAGTGAAATAGCTCTCCCACGGGCCCTTGTTTTCTTCTCAGAAAGTTTAGACTAATTCACATATTCTGCTAAGATTAATTCTTTCACATTTTTGATAAAATGTCTCTAAAACTCTCATCCTAGCCTCCCTTTTGGGACTACAACCAGTCAAGCACATGTACTATAACAATGTGAATTATAGACAACACGTGAGGTCAGGTGACAAGGGCATGCCTCGTCCTCCGCTGAGTTTATAATGTAGAAGAAGCACTAAGACCGACAGGTGTGGAGAGCCTGTTACCGTGGTGTCCTGACCCATGGTTGTAGTCACCTCTGGTCAACTGCAGTTAGAAAATAAGATCCAGGATCGCCTAAAGCAGATAATCCTTGAGACGTGTCCTCACGCTGTGTCACAACGCCCTGGCCATTCGCCTCACTTCCCCTCACCTAGGCTTTGTCTCATCGTCACATCATCACAGGAAGAAGGGTGAATGCATGAGTCCAGTACACTGAGTCATGCAGAGAGAGAGCCCACATCCATGTACATTTCATTACAGCCTATTGTTATAATTGTCTTATTTTATTTTCATTTTTGCCAGAGGACATGTGTACTCCCCAGAGAGAAGGAGAGTGAGAGAATGGGAGGGAGAGAGAAATCACCCCTCAATGAGGCATGGTCGCATTGCAATCTATTCTCCATTTCTCCATTCTGTCGGGATTTGGGGCAGACACGCATATGCCCAGCATGTTTTTCAAGCTACTGGGACTGGAATTCAAATCTCATGGTCAGCCATGTGAGATTCGCTCCCTTAACCCTCAGGCCACAGAGCTGGCCCTAATTATCCTATTTTCCTCTTAGTAATCTCTTACCATGCCTAATTTATAAATTAAACTTTATCGTAGGTACATACGTATAGGAAAATCATAGCTATATAGTTGGCCCTCAGTCTCTGCAAGCCCCATATCTATATACTTAACCTATAGCATATGCCCCAAGTCTTGCCAATTGTTATTAAACAGGGGAAAAGGCAGATGCTGAAAAAAGTTGACCTACGTGTTTTTCTTTTCACTTTAGATATGATGCTAAAATTAAATATTAGTAATCTAGAGATGATTTAAAGTATTCGAGAGGATGTGGGTAGGTTATATGCAAGTACTAAACCATTTCATAGAGGGGACTTGAGCACCTGGAGATTTCTGGGTTTTAGGGAGGATGGCAGGGAAGGAGGGAACGCAGTGCCCTTAAATGCCAAGGGATGATCGTATAGGATTTGGAGCGATCCTTGGTTTTATCCCTGGGAGTCCTGGAACAGATCTCTTGTAGATAAGGGAGGGGAACGCTGTATACAGACATCATGGGGTCAGTGCCAAATTCGTAGGGTAGAAAATAAGGGATGGCTCCCTCGTGTGATCCTGAGTAGTTTCGTGGAGAGGGTGTGTGTTCTGGAGCCAGAGCGATGAGTTTCTAGAACCAGCCCAGACGTTACCAGAGAGCAGTTTACCCAGCTAATTCATGGGACGCTCAAGCACCCTTGGTCTCCTTCTGCCGTGAACACCTTAAAGGTAAAGGCCCAGTCACCTGGATTAGAAAAGAGTCTGAAATGCATAGTGTGGCACAAACCAGGTATTCTGGGTTACGTGATCAGCATGAAGTTTATGGTTGAGCTGGGCGCTCAAAAATCACCTATTAGCTCCCATCTGCTGTGAGGTTTGCAGAGCAGGCAGAGTGGACCCAGAGACATCCTAATATCCAGAATCGGTGACTGCTGCATTAAGCTTCAAGAAGAACTTTGCAGGTGTAATCGAAATTATGGGTTGAAGGGACCAGCAGATGACGAAGCAGTTACATTGCTGGACTCCCACATGGCTGACTGTGGTTTGGGTCCCAGATCTGCTGGCTTGAGAATCACGCCAGGCACATGTGTGTGCATGCCAAAAATCCCAAGAGGAGAATGGAGGACAAGGGACTGTGGCATGACCATACCCCCTGGGGGTTATTTCTCACATTCCCTTTCACTGTCTCTCTCTCCAGTGAGCACATGAGCCCTAAGGAAAAAAACTTCTTTCCAAAAGAGAGAGAATTATGGATTTAAAATAGGGAGATTAGGGTCCAGTAGATAGCATTGTGTTGGGGCTCTGAACTGCAACATAGCTGACTGTGGCTCAAGTCCCAGACCTGACAGCTTGCTTTCTCTTTCTCTCTCTCTCTCTAACTATAGCAAGTTTTAAAATAATAATAAATTAAATTAAATTAAAAATTATTTTAAAATGGGGAGATCTTCCAGATTAGATGAGCCCAAACCATCCAACAAGCCCTTAAAAGCAGAGAACTTTCTGTGGCTGGAGGCAGGAGGATGAGGCAAAGAGCAGGGGAGTGTCAGGAGATTGGAGTGTGAGAAAGCCTTGGCCAGCCTTTGCTGGCTGTGAAGATGAGGAATCAGGAGCCCAGGAATACCAGCAGCCCCAGAGGCTGAGATGACCCTGGCGTCAGGCAGTAAGAAACGGGGACCACGACCCACCACAGAATGGAACTGAACTCTGCCATCAGGCCTGCTGAGTCTGGATGCGAATTCTCCCCAAGCCTCTGGTGGGAGGCCAGCCTGGCTGTCGCCTCGATTTGACTTTGTGAGACCCTCGCAGAGAACCCAGCCATGCCTGCTGGACTAGGACCTCAGAATGGGGGATAGTTAAAGGGTGCGCTTTAACCTGTAGATGTGAGTGCATTGTTCCAGTGTATTCACAGAAAGTAGTGAGAGTCCAGACTCCCAGAGAAGAACGGGGGCCTCGGATGCCACCTGAACCTCACCCCTCGTCTGACACCTGTGCCCCTCCCAGGCTTTCCAAACAAGGCCCCACAGACCCCTCACGTTCTCCTCCCAGGTAGGTTGGGAAGCAGATAGAGCAGACGTTCCCAATTCATTTCTTCCAAGGAGGATCCCGAGGCGGAGGCAAACACTGGTTGCCTCCAGTGTTGAATCCACTCGGTGGGAGGACAGAGGTTAGACCTCCAGACCAAGGCTCTGGGCCTGGAACCTACCAGAGGCCACCATGGGAAGGAGGCATGGCAGGTTGTCCTGTACACTCACCTTCCTGTAGATGGCAAATATGGTTCCGATGGAGGCCAGGCAGTCGATATTGGAGGATCCATCCAGCGGGTCAAAGCAGACCACGTACTTCCCCTAAATCATAGAAAAATGGTCAGTGTCTTTTCCCCCAGCATCACTTTACCTCAGGGCTGTGATGCTGATTCTACAGTGAAAGAGGTTGAGGGCCACGGCACATCCTTACCAAGAAGTGACATGACTCGGGGCCAGCAGTTAGCGTAACGGCTATGTCGCTGGACTCACACGTAGTCGAACGTGGTTCGCGTCCCGGACCCAGTAGCTTAAAACTCACGCCGGGCGCATGTGTGTGTGTGCCCAAGATCCCGAGAGGAGAATGGAGGAGAAGGGATTGCAGCGTGGCCAACCCCCTGGGTGGTGATTTCTCGCTTCCTGTCTCTCTGTCTCTCTCTCTCTGTCTTTCTGGTGAGCGCACATGCCCTATAGCAAAATCCTCTCCAAAAAGAAAAAAAGCGCCCTGACTTAGGAGGGCAGAGCCAGTTTATGTGGCTTCTGCTGTGCAGGACCACCTTCCCCAGGCAGATCACTGGACGCCTGCTCTGGGTCCTGCAGGTACCACTTGTCTAAAAGGCACCCCTCCTCCTATGCCAGCTATGACTATGCCCTCTCCTCTGGGTGTGGAGCTGCTGAGGAGGGTTGGCAACCTAGATCTGGAATGGCACCTTGCAGGGAAGAAGCAGTAGATACACTTGGGCTGCCCTCCAGGGCCGGCTCTGTCCCTGCTCACAGGAAGGTCAAGTATGGGCTTAGCCATCATTCGTTCTGGGCCTCTCCACAGACAGGTCTTTCTGTCTTGAAGCGTTTTTGACAAAAGACTTTAGAAAAGTCTCAGAATGACATTCACGTGGCCTCTGGGTCTGTCTTCCTAATATACATAAATAATAAAGAGAAAAAATCCTCCTCTCACTTTTGCGGCATCCAACCCACCTGTCACCAAAAGACAGATCAAGTGGGTTGAGAGGCCCACATCCCCAGACCCACCACTCTGCTTCACAGGCAGCTGCAGCCACCATCATGGTAGGAGGGCCCCAGCTACTTCTTATAAACCTTGTGGGTGCAAGAGCCCACGGCGACAAGGACCGCACTCGCCTGGCCAGTACACACGAGCCGTCAAGTAAAAGGGAAGCTATTTCTCCCTCCACTCAGATTAGTTTCCCTGACACTCCCGAGAAGGAAGCTCTTGCTTCATTTCTTTTTCATTACTTGCTCAGCCAGGGGGAGGGGGGATGGAAGTGGGATAGTCAATAAACGTGGAAATTCTCCAGCCTCCTTGTAAATAATCCACATTAGCCCATGTTCTGCTCATACATTCACTCGGCAGGTATATACTGAGCTCCTAGCACCTGCAGAAAATGTTCCAGGTGCTGAGGCCTCGGGGAAATACTAGCACATTCTCCCACATTCTAGAGGGAGAAGCAGTCGGTGCACAGATGAGCCCACAGATTAATAGGTGCGATAGGGCTCTGAAGAAAACTTAGCGGGGTCAGGGGTTAGAGTGGAGAGGGGTTAACATTTGATGGGAGGCCTGGCTGGGATAAGGCAGTGAAGGCCCACAGAAACCTAAGGGAAGGACTGTAGGCAGCAATCAGCCTGGGGCGCAGGCGTGGAATACATCCGGCAAGCAGCAGGGAGAACCTGCGTGGCTCAGGCTGACTGGGACTGACAACAGCAGACTGAACTGAAGAGAGAAAGGCGGGCCCTATCAATTGAAATTCAAAGCTGAAAATAAAAGTGTGATTTATCCTAGACCATGCGGGACGAGTGTAAAAGTGCACACACTAGGTGCTTAATAATTGTGGCTTTATCTTTTCTGTCTTTCAAATAGTCACAAACGAATGGCCCCTTCCCCTCGGTGCCCACTGTCTAAACAAGGGCCAGGAATCCCAGCCTCTATGGCATACGACTGCCTACAGCTGGCCACTTGTTGACTCTTTTGGCTACCAGCAAACCCCTCTTTAAGGAGAAGATTCTGATGACAGACAGACTTCTTTTTTTTTTTTTTTTTGGAGAGGTTTTTCACTATAGGGCATGTGCACTCACCAGACAGAGAGAAACAGATAGCTAGAAAGCAAGAAATCACCCCCCGAGATTCAAACTGCGGTCGACTACATGGGAGTCCAGCGACATAGCCATTACGCTAACTGCTGGTCCCACAGACAGACTTCTTTTTGACAGGATCTCACTCTTTTCTGATTCCCCCTGCCTCAGCCTGAGAACCTGGGACTGTAGGTCTAGGCCACCAGGCCCAGCTCTCTCTTAGACAAGGTCTCACTATGCGGTGTGTTCCTCCTGCCTACCATTCCCTGGTTGCTAGGACTACGGGTGTCACTGTGCCCGGCTGTTCAGGTAGAGCCGGGAATCGGACCCAGGCCTCCTGTGTGACCTCAGTCTCCGAGTAGCATCCTCTACCAGCATGCACCACCACGGGTAGGCCAAATCTCTCTCTTTAATACACTGTGAATGATGGTGACTACTCTCCCAGCCAGGTCCTGTGCTAACCACTGTACCACAGTACCGTGAGCACAAGATGGTTAGGATTTCCTCACTAGGTTAGTTTCCCAGGGATGACAAGATGTCTGCTAAAACCATAGCCTTCTCAGGGAAATGTGAGGTGGAGGTGGAGATGAGAAATAGGGAGTTGTATGATACAGCTCTTCCCAGCTCTACTTTACACAGGACTCCACAAGTTCAAGCCCTGAAAGATGCAGCCCTTGCTACAACACTGGGCCTTTCAGTAAATCTGAGACTTCCCAGCAAATCACTTCGATTTGTTTCCTTAGGGACTCACTGTTCTTCTGTAGGATATTTTTCACCCATCAGCATAATATTTCAACCAAAGAACTGTGCAATCTTTTGTTTCCAGAAAACTAGTGTTAAGCAAGGAAATCCCCAGAATTAAAACAAGAGAACCAGGTTCTTGCCAGCTCAGTAGCACCATCTACTGGCCCCAATGGGCACTTAGCCCGCCCCAGTTCGCACCCTCCTGTCCTTAGCGGTGATAATGGCGTCTTTATTCTCCTCGGAGACCAGGACGCAGGTGCTGTAGGAGGACTGGAGCATGTTGATCACCAGCGAGTTGGACAACACGTCCAGTTTCTTCACCTCGTCTCCCGTCACGTTCACGCTTCCCGCGATTCCATACCTAGGAAGACGGAAGACGGAATGACGTCACTGACGCGGTCCTGACTCCAGCAGGGAACCCGAGCTCACGAGGGCCGCGCATCCCTCCTCCCCTCCTCCCATGTAGTCTCCACGTCATAAATACTGAAGTGCACCCACGCCTTACCCAGCTTCCTCCACACCTCGAGGGTATTGTCATGTTTCCCCAGTCAAGAGGAAGATTGCCCAGAGTCCAGTCCCACGAACCTCCCCTCAGCTCTGGGAAGCAGAAAGGGTGCGGCTCAGGACTCTGAAAGATAAAGGACTGTGGCCTTCTGGCTCTGGGATTTCAAGTGTATTTAATTGTGAGACGGCACATGAACTGCGTGCCAGAAAGGGACAAAAAGGGAGAAAGTATGGGGCCCGCAGGTGGCATGATGATTAAGGCACTGAACTCCTACATGGTCGACTGTAGTTCAAGTCCTGGACATGGAGGTTTGCTTTCTCTCTCTCTCTCTCTCTCTCTCTCTCTTTCTGGTAAGTGCAAATGCCCTATAACAAATTAAAATAATAATAATAAAATTTCATAAATAGTTATTTTTTTAAAAAAGAAAAAGGAAAAGCACCACCCAGTGGGACATGGTCATGTCTCGACCACCTCGCCTCTATTTCTACATCCTGTTGAGATTTGGGGAATGCACTTGTATGTACCCAGAATGTTTTTCAAACCCTATGGTTGGCCATGTGGGATCCAGGCTCCCTTCACCACTTGGCTACAAGGCAGACCCCAAAATTTCACGTTTCACTGGTTACCCTTAAATAGTGTCATGCAAGGGTATTTAATTTAAAATCACTCGGCAGTAGCCTGGCATCTTCTGCGCTAAGGAGGAACTGGGACATAGACTTGACCGATTTACTCTGCTTCCTCATATCACCCAAGCAATATGGGGAAGAGCACTACCGGGCCAGCCCCGCAATGCAGTGGATAAGCGCTATGTAGAGGAAGCTCAAACCCACATGTCCACCTAGGGTTCGAGTCCCAGCCATGGTGGTTTACGTGCCTGCCCAGGATTCGAAAGGATAAAGAATGGAGAAAGGATGGCAGTGTGACCAAGCCCTTTCTCTCTCTCTCTCTCTCTCTCTCTCTCTCCTCTCCTCTCTCTTTTGCATGTGTGTCCAGCATAATAAAAAAAAATTTATTTTAAAGAGAAAGAAAGAGCGCTACTATAAAAATTCAATCCAGAGGCTTTGTGCTTTACAGCACAGGGCAAAAGTCTCCCCTCTTCTGCCTCGTCCCTTCAGGTTTTTCTCAAAGCAGCAGCAGGCGGGTCCTTCTAAAATGCCCATCCCATCACTGTCGTCTCTACAGAAACACAGCTCAGGTCCCCACATGGACACCAGGCCCCACATGGTCGTCCTGTACCCTCCTGTCCATCTCACCCTCACTCGGCCACACTCAGCCTCCAGAACGCCTAGGCACACATCTGCCTTAGGATCAACTGCCCTCTGGCCTCTGCCCCCTCCTGGGGCACACTTCCCTCTCAGACCCTGTGGCTGTCAGTCCGGTCAAGCCTGGACTCACAGACACGTCTCAGGGAGGACTTCTCTGGACATTCATCTGTAACTGCAAACCTCAGCACCCACCACCTTCATGATTTATTTTTCCCCAGTCCTGGCCACAGTCTGGCATTTGAATGTAGTCCGTAAGCTCCACGGGTAGTGATGCTCCATGTTGACGGCAGCTGTGTCCTGAGTATCTCCACCCTCTCCCACCCCCGAGCCTCAGCCGTGCCCCCCTCCCCTGCTCACCCCCCCCCCCTCAGGGCAGCCACTGGCTCCTCCTGCAGGTCCCCACACACACCAGGCCCACCCTGTTGTCCCTTCACGGCTCTCACACCTTCATGGGGCGTCTTCCTGTGGCTTCCTGCCTGCTGAGGGCAGGGGCTGGGCCTCACTGTTGGCACGGTGCCCGGATGGGCAGTTGGTGCTCAGTGTGCTCACAGCATTCAGAGAGCAGGTGGCAAGGACGTAATTCCCTTCCTTCCTCTTAAATGCCATTTATTTGTCAAGGGACTCCTCAGCTGGTCCTGACAGGTCCAGCTCCAGAACTACAGATCTACTGAGCCAGGGACTGATGCACGTCCCTCCTCCCTGCCGGACAGCCTATGTCCCTGTCCTCCCCACCCCATCACTGGCTGTCTGATGGGTGTGAGGCGATGCACCTGCTGCCCTGGAAACAAGACTGCTAGCCTGGCCTGGGAGACTGCACCTCCTGCTCAGGACAAAGGCAAAGGAACAGCAGCAGCAGCACAAGGGGGTCGTTTGCATCTGAGTTGCGGGTGGCCACAGACCCCGTCCTCTGTTCCACGTGGGCTCCTGATGCAGCTGCTGTGGGAGAATGGAGAGCTGGCGGTCTGAGGGCTGCAGGGGTGGGCAGCGCTGAGGACAGGCCGCCACCTCCTGCCAGCCCACCTGTACCCACCCCACGGGGCTGCACCAATCCCTCCTTCCAGAAAGCGGGAAACCACTCAGTGAGGTGCTTTCCCGATGACTGCTTCAAGCTAGACCATATGTGAAGAACTGCTCTGTGGGGGCCTGCAGGTGGCGTGGTGGTTAAGGCACTGGACTCTCACATGGCCAACCACAGTACAAGTCCTGGACCTGGGAGCTTGCTTTTTCATTTTCTCTCTCTCACCCACTTTTGCTCTCCCTCTCTGTCTCACTTCAGTGAGCACACATGCCCTATACAATTTTTTTTTAATAGCAATAATACAGGCCAGCATATTTCGTAATGGTTACGTGGCTGGACTCCCATTTAGTCGACCACAGTTCAAGTTCCAAACCCTGCGGCTTAAAACTCAAGCCCGGCACATGTGCGTGCATGCCCAAGATCCCGAGAGGATAATGGAGGAGAAAGGATTGCAGCATGGTCATCCTCCCAGGTGGTGATTTCTCACTTTCTGTCTCTCCATCTCTCTCTGTCTCTCCAGCAAGTATACATGCCCTATAGCAAAAATCTTTCTCAAAAAAAAAAAAAAAAATTCAGTAATAATAATAAATAAAACTAAATAATTATTTTTTAAATGATTTGTGACCCAGGGGACAGTACCTTTTGGCATTTTAACTGGCACCAAAGCTTATTTGTGATTTCCTCCACTCTTTGGCGTTAGAAAGTCTCCAGAGGCTTCCGGACAGGCTTCCCAACATCCCACAGTAAGGAGAGGAGAAAAAATAAGGGAAAAATGAGAATTCTGACGAATTTCAAATTGCGAATTTTGAGCCTATCCCTAGAAATGTCCTCCCAGCAAGAGGAAGCAAAGGAATGAGAGGCCTGAGGTCCCTCTATGGGACGTGGCAGGCATGTGTGACAGGCTCCCATTCAGGACCAAACTCATTGCCGGTCCAGGGGAAGCAACCGTTGCTGGGAAGAAATTCCAGTCCTTTTAAATCTCCTGAGTACCTAGGTACAAAGGCCACTGGGCCTCTGCTGCTGCCACTTTGAGGGGTCAGGGGAAGGATGCCCTCGAAATGTGGAGATTACATTCCTAGCGACCCAGGACCTCAGACGCCCAGACCTCCCAGAAAAGGAGGGAGACTCCAGATGCCGTTTGCACGAGCTGCGCCTGCCACCTAGTGGTCAGTCGGTGGTAGGCCAGAGCTCGAAACCATGACGATGTTACGAGACCCTTGCTGAGCGTTGGCTGTAGGACTGCACTGTCGACGTCGTCATCACACAGACTGGCACTTAGGACAGCCCTACCTGTTAGGGGCTATTTGCATCCTTCCCATTTTACAAATGGGGAAACTGAGGCCCTAGCGAGTCTAAATTATTGCCCATGAGCACAGTAGGAAAAGTTCAGTTAGGAAAGCACCTTCCATGCTGGTTCTGGCAACTTCCTCTGGACACTCCTCCGCCCAATAGCAGCTGCTGCCTCGCGGGAATCCTGCACCGAGGAGGATCCAGAGGGCTGCGGGGAAAGAACCCTGAGATGTGCTCAGGAAACAGCACTAAGTATGGCGAAGCTTGTATGCAGGGAGAGACAGCCCTTTACCGTCAGGACAGGGGTGCACCAGGCGCTCAGGAAGGCCCTTAAAAGCAGAGCTCAGCCCTTCATACCAAACGACGGGAACAGGTCTGTACGGCCGGCCATGGACAGGGTAGAAAGTCCAGCACATGCATCTGTTGTGTGCTTGGGTGGCAAACCCCTGTATAAACCAACTCTATAATGCTCCTTGCATCCAGGTTTTAGTGGCACTAAAATACTAAGAATATATATTCTGGGGGACCAGCAAATGGCATGGTGGTTGTGGTACTGGACTCCCACATGGCCAGCCACGTTTGAGTTTGACTGGGTGGCTTGAAACACACCAGGCACTTGTGCGTACATGCCCGAAATCCTGAGAGGAGAATGGAAGAGAAGGGTTTGTAGCATGGCCATCCCCTGTGGGGGGTTGATTTCTCTTTTTCTGTGTGTGTGTGTATGTGTGTGTGTGTGGCTGCAGCAAGTACAAGTGCTCTATAACAAAAATCTTCCTCTAAAAATAAATCAATAAATATTTTGAATCATTGGCCTTTGTTACTTTTTCATTCTAGGCTCCTCTTCCTCTCCCAAAATATGGGTCCTTTAAACTTCTGAGACGACCTCCACCAGAATTACTATAAAAACAATCAAAGCCCAAAGAAAAATAGATTCTTGTTATGAAAACTTAAACCAGACACTGCCTAAAGCCACCAACACCCTGACCTCCCCGCCTGCCTGCCAGGAGCCTTGAGCTTGGTCTGGGCTGGCTTTAGGGTGAGTCTGCGCTTGGGGCCTGGAAGCAACTTTGGAAGGTTTGGTACACCAGCCCTATGCACAGCATGGACCTGACCGTCTTCACTGAGGTGTATCTCCTTAGCCTGTGACCACCTCATCAAGAGCTGAACATTTGGTAGAGGAGCCAAGCCCTCCAATAGGAACACACCTGGGAATGAAGGCTGAAATTTCCTCTACCGGCACTACAGAATCCACTCCAATAAATAGAAAAAGTTAATACTGCATCAGATGACTAGAAACCAGCACAGATCCCAAAGAAAAATGAGAAAACTAGGTGGTAACTCTCCCCCAGGTGAGTGGAGTAGCCCCTCACCAACAGTGGGCAGCACAGAGAGATACAGAAATGTTAGGAAAAGAACTCCACCTTAGATGGAAGAGAAAACAGACCATCAGTTCCAGGAAATGAGAAAATTATTTCAGAACATGGAAGAGGAATTTCATAAGAAATAAACGCCCTAAAAAGTAATCAAACAGAACTTCTTGAAATGAATAATACAATACAAGAAATTAAAATCTCCCTAGAAAGCATTAATAGCAGATTGAACCATGCATAAGAAACAATTTCTTACCTTGAAGACAAAGTCTCTAGCATAAACCAAATCACCACAAAGAAGAAAAAAAAAGACAAAAACAAAAAAAAGAGGACAACATATGGGAAATTCTAGACACCATGAGATTCCCAGATATCTGTATTGCAGGCATTTTTTTTTTTCTGAAGGTGAAGAATCTGCTAAAGGCATGGAAGACCTCTTTCATGAAATATTATCTGAAAGTTTTCCAAGTATAGAGAAACAGACCCAAGAAATTAAAAAGGGCCCCCACAGAATTAAAGTACATCATAGCCAGATTGGTAAAAATTAAAGACAAAGACAATATTCTGAAAATGGCAAGGGAGAAACATCAAGTTACTTATAAAGTTATCTAACATCAGACCTCTCAACTGAAACAATGCAGGCAAAGAAGGAACAGGAAGATGTATTCAAAATATTCAAAAGAAAAATATTTCAACCAAAAATACTGTATCCAGCAAGATTATTCTTCAAATGAGAAGAACAAATATATTCTCAGATAAACAAAAACTGAAAGAATACACCAATAATAGACTGGCTCTATAGGAAGTACTGAGGGGAGTGCTGTATCAGGATAACTGAAGAGAGACAAACAGAAACAGGAGAACAAAAAACAACTGAGAAAATGGCTAACAGAATGACAGGGATAAATCCACAAATATCAATAATAACATTGAATGTTAATGGATTGATTTCTCCCATTAAAAAACACAAACCGCCTGAATGGATAACAAAAACAGAAGCCATTTATGTGCTGCTTACGAGAAACACACTTCACTGATAAGGACATGCATAGACTGATAGTGAAGGGCTGGCCTAAAGATATTCAATGCAAATGGAAACAAACAAAAAAAAAGCTGGAGTAGTGACACTGCTATCAGGCCAACTAGACTTTAAGATGAAAGATGTAAGAAGAGATAAAGAAGAACATTATGTAGTACTAAAATGACTTGTTCACCAAGAAAATATAACACGTGTAAATATCTATGCACCCAACACTGGAGTGCCTACATACATCAAAGAGAGACTGTTGGATCTCAAGGAAGTGATAGACTGCAGCACAATTATGATAGGGGATCTCAGCCCCCCACTGTCTTCTCTGGACAGACCAGCTAGACAAAAAATAAACAAAAGACACAAGATCTAAATGATACCATAAATGAAATAGACTTGACAGACATCTACAGAGTATTTCATCCAACTTCCACAAAATAGACATTTTTCTTGCCTCCACATGGAACATTTTTGAAGACTGACCACATGACAGGACACAAAACAAGACTTTACAAATTCAAAGATATAGACACTATATCTAGCATCTTTTCTGACCACAGTGGAATCAAACTTGAAATTAACTAAAGAAAGAGTCATTGAAAATTCACAAACACATGGAAAGTAAATAATCAACTCCTAAATGACTTCACAACTATAAAAGAAATTAAGACTGAAATCAAAAGATTCATAGAAACCAATGATAATGGACAAACAAGTGTTTATAGCCTATAGACACAGCAAAAGCAGTTATTTATAAGAGGGATGTTCATAGCAATTTGTGCCCACAAGAAAAAAGCAGAAAGGTGGCCAATAAACAAGCTAATTACACAACTCAGGGAACTGGAAAAACAAAAACAAAATAATCCCAAAAATTCCAGGAGAAGAGAAATAATAAAGATTTGAGCAGAAATAAATGAAATAGAGAATAAAAGAACTACAGAAAATAAATGAAACCAAAAGCTGGTTCTTTGAGAAGATAAACAAAATTGACTCAATGTTAACTAGATTAATCAAGAAGAAAAGAGAAAAGACCAGATAAATCAGCAAGGAAATAGGATTATTACAATGGATATAACAGAATTACAAAATATCAGAGAATACTGTCAGTGACTATATACCAACAAACAAGAAAACAGGATTGAACCAGAAATAATAGAAAGTCTGAATAGACCCATAACAAGCAATGAGATTGAATCAGTAATAGTCTCCCAACAAAGAAGAGCTCTGGTTATGACAGCTCTACTTCTGAATTCTACAAAACTTTTCAAGAAGAATAAACCCCAATTCTCCTTAAATTACATCTAAAATTCAAAAAGAAGGAATCCTCCTAAATTCATTCTACAAAGCCTCCATCATCTTAATTCCAAAACCAGACAAGGACATGATCAAAAAAGAAATCTTCAAGCCCATATCCCTGATGAATACAGATGAAAAATTCTCAACAAAATACTGACAAACCATATTAAACAACATATTAAAAGTATTATACACCATACCAAGTAGGATTTATACTAAAGATGCAAGGATGGTTCAATGTAAGCAAAACAATAAACATAACACATCTCATTAACAAAAGGAAAGATAAAATCCATATGGTCATATCAATTGATGCAAAAAAAAGCATTTGATAAAATATAACACCCCTTCATGATTAAGACTCTCAGCAAAATCAGCATAAAAGGGACATTCCACAACATAATAAAAACCATCTATGAAAAATCAATAGCTAACATCATACTGAATAGGGAAAAGCTGAAACCTTTCCACTAAAAACTGGAACAAGACAAGGCTGCCCACTTTCTCCACTCTTTCTTTAATGTAGTACTGGAAATTCTAGCCAATGCAATTGATAAAAGTCAAATAATAGGCATCCAAATAGGAAAAGAAGTGAAATTATCTCTATTTGCAGATAATATGACACTATACATAGAAAATCAAAAAGAATACACACACACACACACACACACACACACACACAAATAAAAAAAAAGACACTAGAAATTGATAAATAAATATGGTAAGGCAGGATGCAAAACCAGTGTAAAAAATCTATAGCATTTTTATACACCAACAATGGAAAAACTGAGATAGAATTGGAGAAAGAAATTCCATTTACAATAACCACAAAGCCAATAAGATATATAGGAATAAACTTTACCAAAGACATCAAGATCTCTACAAGAAAAACTATGAAACACTAGAAAAAGAAATTTAAAGTGATACAAAAAAAGTGGAAAAAGATCCCTGGATTGGAAGAATTAATAAATCAAGACATCAGTCCTATCCAATCAGTGTAAAAAATGGCATTGCACAAATTCAATGCAACCCCAATCAAACTACCAGAGATATTTCTCACATAAATAGAAAAAGCAATCATAAAATTTGTCTGAAAGCATAAAAAGTAACTACCAAAGTAATACTGTGCAAGGGGAATAAAGTAGGAGACAGCTCACTTCTGGACTCTAAAACATATTACAAAGCTGTGATAATTAAAACAGTATGGTATTGGTACAAAAACAAACAGACCAATGGAACAGAATTGAGAACCCCCAAATAAACCCCAAAACATACAGCCAACTGATCTTTGACAAAGGACTCAAGACAATCTAGTGGAAAAAAGAAAAATTTCTTCAGCAAATGGTGCTGGGAGAACTGGATACCCACCTGCAGAAGAATGAAACAAGATCCTTATCTCTCACCACTAAAAAAAATTAACTCAAAATGGATTGAGAATCTAAACACAAAACTTCAACCTATAAAAAATACTGTTGGAAAACACAGGACAAACTCTTGGAGACCTTGGCATAGACAAAGACTTCTTTAAAAAGACCTCCAAAGCATAGGCAGTAGTCCCAAAAATAGACAAATGGGACTATATTAGGCTGAGAAACTTCTACACCACAAAAGAAACAATAAGTAGAGCGAGAAGACAACCCTCAGAGTGGGAGAACATATTTGCGAAGTATATTTCAGATAAAGAACTGACAACCAGAATATACAGGAAACTCAAGCAGCTTACCCACCAAAAAATAACCAATCCCAACTAAAAGCTGGGGAAAGGAGCTGAATAGACAACTCTCTGAAGAAGTAAATGAAAGGACAAAAAGCATATGAAAACATGCTTGACATCTCTCATCATAAGGGAAATGCAAATCAAAACCACAATGAGATACCACTTAACCCCAATCAGAATGGCTAAAACTTTAAAAAATAAATAATAAAAAGTGCTGGCAAGGCTGTGGTGGAAAGGGAACTCTTCTACACTCTTGGTGGGACTATACGTTAGTACAACTGTAGAGAACAATCTGGAGATTCCTCAGAAACCTACAAACAGAACTGCCATATGACCCAGTAATTCCACTCACCCAAAGGATGGAAAAATCCTCAGTCAGAAAAGCATTTACACATTTGTGTTTATTGCAGCATTATTTATAATCACTAGGACATAGACTCAAACCAAATGTCCAATAGATGATTGGATTGAAAAAATGTGGCATATGTGCTCCATGGAATATTGCTCAGTCATAAAAAAAAAAAAAGATGAAACACTGACATTTGATACAAAGTGGACAAATATGGAAGACTTAATACTAAGTAAAACAAGTCAGACTATGAAAGACAGACTTTGTATGTCCCCACTTAATAATATCAATTGTCTGTGCTTTATAGCGGAAACTGAAAGTTTGGGAGGTATAGTAGCAGGGAGGGCAACCATAGATACTAGGGATAGTAAAGATAGGGATAATATAGGTGGATAATGGAGAGAGGGAAGGGAAAGGGGAAGAAAAAAGTACATTTAAATCACAAAAAAAATTGAAAAGTTATTTGCTGATAATAACGTATACAGTAATGTCTCTGTCTTGACTGATATGCACAGTATTCATGCTAGAAAAAGAAATGTTGTACCCTGTAAAGATATACGTAAAGATATATGTGATTAATGTAAATTAAAATAAAAAATAAAAGAAAGGGGAAGAAAGACAGAGAAAGAGACCAACCCTTGAAAGGTCTTCACCCCCAGTCACAGCCATCCCGGATCATGGACATGTGTGCACCCTGAGTGCTCAGGCAGGTCCTGAGACATGAATCCAGTACCTTCATGTATGGGCCCAGCTGTGTTACTGCTGCACCTCTGTGTGTCCCCTCATCTCTAAGCATTTTATTTCTGTTTTCTCCCTCATGGTCTGCATTGCCTACCAGTGTCAGCACTTAACAGAGAACTGTTGAATGAATGGATGATTCTTAACCAGGGGGACTGTATATTTACGTTGATTCATCCAATAGGTTAGATTATTCTTATTCACACCCAGGATATCTTTGTCTATTAAAATAGTATCCTGGGGTCAGCAGGTGGCATGGTGGTTAAGGTGCTGGACTCCCACATGGCACATGTGTGTGAGTGCCCAAATTCCCAGAAGGAGAATGAAGAAAAGGGATTGTGGTGTTGGCTATTCCCCTCTGAGGGAAATTTCTCACTCTCCCTCTCACTGTCTCTCTTGTCTCTCTCCGGTGAGTGCAGGTGCCTAATAGAAAAAACTTTAAAAAGTAAGAGTGAACAAAGAGAGAGAGAGACCAAGCAGAAAAGCACTCAGTCTGCACCTCTCTGATTCTTTGTGCCAGTGAGAATGTCTCTATACAAATACAAGTCAGGAGAATTTAATATATGTTTGAATGTCCCAAGCTGCTGCTCTCAGTATCATTATCATACATGGCAACTGGGGAAAGTCATGTTTTTCTCTGTAGCACATCTTGAAGTATTTTGTTCCTTTCTTGAAACAAGACAAAGGCCCATTTATCAAAGCACACATGATAAGGCCTGCCCCATAGCCTAGTGTTTAAGAGAGCCAGATCCCACATGGCCGACCACAGTTTGAGTCCAACCACTCACAGGAGAGAGTCAGTGAGAGGGAGAGGGAGAAATCTTCCCCCAGAGGGGAATAGCCAACACCACAATCCCTTTTTTTCTGTTCTCCTCCTGGGAATTTAGGCAGTCATGCACATGTGCCCGGTGTGATTCTCAAGCCGCCATATCAGGGACTTGAACTATAGTTGGCATATGGGAGTCCAGCACCTTAACCATCATACCACTGCCCCATAGCCTAGTGTTTAAGGGAACCAGATCGCACATGGCAAACGAGTTTGAGTCCCACCATATAGCTTAACACGGGTCCAGATCCCGACAGGAGAGAGAAATGGAGAAGGAATTGCTATGTGGCCACGCCCCATTGAGGAGTGCTCTCTCTCTCTCTCTCTCTCTCTCCCCCTCTCTCTCTCTCTCTCTCCCTCCCGCAAGCCCACAGGTCTTCTGGCAATTAAAAAAAAAAAGGGAAAAAAGTACACATGATTGAAACTCAAAAAGCAACTTCCTTCTGGGGCACTTCAGACAAATAAGCTTGGACCCAGTTTCTTCCCCAGGCACCTGCAGCTCTGTCCCTGCCTCCTTTCTGATGCCCAGGCCCACTTGGGGGGACTCACAGGTGGGCCAGCCCGGCCTTGCGCACAGCAGAAGAGATGGCCTTGATGGCTGTAAGCATGGAGTTCAGCAGCTGGGTGAGCTCTCCAGTCCCTTTGGCCTGACGCCCCTTCTCCATGACATAACGGGTCAGGGTGAGCATGTCCGTTTCAAAGGGGCTTCTGTCCGACATTGTGGCTCCAAATCCTCCTTTTCTGCCTGCAGGAAACCTTGTTTATCTCTAAGGCCGCGGCTCCACAGCCTGGGAGCTGCTGAGAAGTCTATGCAGCCGCTCCAGGACCTTTAAAGAAGGGGCCCGACCCAAGTGACTGAAATAGCTAGACAATCCCTCAAGGAAACCTCCCTGGCCTCCCTGGCGGTTGCAGCTGCCAACCAGCCATAAAGAAGCTGTAAATAGAACTGGGCTGCCCAGAAACACGCCTGACTTTCTCTTGACAAGCTCCTCTCTTGAAAGATCCCAAGAAACAACTACTTAGGGACAGGTGGGAGATAAGAAAACGAGCTGATGAAAAATGATCTACGCACTGCGGACCCTGACTCTCCCAGGTTCCAGGCGGCAGTTTGGCAGATGTCAGATCTGGGACATAGGTCACATAATGAAAGAAGAGCAACCCCAGGAACTCTTCAGCCAGGGTTCTTTCAAACAAGTTCCAAACGGCATCTGCTTCTATTTCCTGAAAGTGCTTATGACTGAATGGATATTCATAGTAGATTTCTAAATCTGGAAGAAAGCAATTATATTTCTTGCATAGTGTTGAGCACCAGTGTGACTTTTTTTTTTTTTTTGGAGAGGTTTTTGGCTATAAGGCACTTGCACT
>NW_006209153.1:351849-355008 GCF_000334495.1 Tupaia belangeri chinensis | reverse complement strand
CCCAGGAGGGATGGTCACACCGCAATCCCTTCTCCTCCATTCTCCTCTCGGGTTCTTGGGCACGCACGCACACGCACCCGGCGTGAGTTTTAAGCCACCGGGTCCAGGACACAAACTGCAGTTGACTACGTGGGAGTCCAGTGACATAGCCATTACGCTAACTGCTGGTTCCCGAGCACCAGTGTGACTTGATCAATTTCTCTGAATATGCACTTTTATAACAAAATACTTGCTTATGAAAACCAAAAAAAAAAAAATAATATATTAAAGTACAGCAGCGCACCAAGTAAAGTTTCAGTCAGCCACGGATCACATACACAATGGTAGTCTCACAGGATCTTGCCATATAGCCTGGGTATGTAATGGGCTGACCCAAGCTGGTTGTGTAAGTACACTTTACAATGTTTGCACAGCAATGAAATCACCTAGCAATGCATTTCCCACAATGTATCCTCATTGTTAAGCAATGAATGTGTATAAAGGAAAAGTGCAAGTCCTCACCACCATCCCATCCCTGTACATTGCTGTTAGAGCTCAGGGGGTCCGTATGGCAGGCTGGCATTGGTGAGGGTCTGCATATGATAGTCGAAGAAGTTTCTCTTGGGACAGACAGGCTTGGCACTTAGATCCTAGCTAGCTATCTGCTCATCTTACAACTTGGGAAAGTTACTGAACCCCTGAAGCTTCAGTTTCCTCACTCATAAATGTGGAAAATGTGAGCATCCACCTCACAGAGTAAAAATCAAAAGTGGTAAGATGTGCTGAGTACAGAGCAGAGGTTCAGTACATTTTTTTTTCAATTGCCAGAGGTCACATGTGCTCATCAAAGAGGTACAGAGAGAAGAGGAAGAAAGCAACTCCCAAAGGAGCCAAGTTACATGGCAATCCCTTCTCCTCCATTTCTCCACCCGTCAGGGATCTTAGGCATCCATATACACACTCCCAGTGTGCTTTTTAAGCCACCAGGCTTGATCTGAACTGTGATCAGCCATGTGGGATCCACCTCCCTTAACTGCTAGGCCAGGAGGGCCATCCCAATGCTCAGCACTTCGCAAGTAATCACAAACCTTCTAATTTCTCAATGTACATAAAATTATTATGAATTCATACATAATTCCATACTATAAAATAGTAGAATATGCCCATTTCTTTGCAGCCTGATTATTTTTCCCCTTGACAGTTATTTCAGTTAATTGCAAGTAATATAAAATTCCAGAGTGATTGACAAACACAGGGGTTGGTCTTCCTCACAAGGCATGAGTTTGCAGCGGTAGCTGCTAGCATTCAGTCAGCTGTTGAAAGTTTCCATTAGGGATCTCTCTGTCTCTCCTCTGCCATCCTAGGTCTTCTGGCTTTTGCTCCCTGTTGGTCATTTCATGGGCACAAAATGGCCACACAATTCTGAACATCTAGACAACATAGAAGACCCAAGGAAGGGAGAAAGGGCAGCTCCAACACTTCAATTCCCTTTTATTAGGAAAGAAGTTTCCTCAGAACCCATCCTCCCACAAGAATGGATGTGCATTTATGTAGCAGTGGCCCATCTGTGTCATGTGTGACCCCTCGTGTGAGAGTTTGGCTCTGGTACTAGGTCAGCCCTTCTGAAGGGGAAGCGCCTTGGGAATACATCCATGTTGGTACCTAGACTTATTGCATTCTGGTGTATGGAAAGCTAGAAAATTTAGGGAACGTTTGCTCTTCAAACAATGTGGCAGCAAGCATGCTTAGAGCTGTGCATGTGCAAGCTTGGGGAAGACACAGCTCTGCCCCATAAACTTATCACGAACCAATCAGCCAGGCCTCTCACCAGGCCTCTTGCTTATATCTGGCAGCCATGTACTGCCTCAGATCCAGCCACTGCTCTTTCTATAATTATTTCAGAGGAATCACAACTGGTCTCCTGTGTGTGGGAAAACTCAATTGTTAATGGCATCCTAACACGTTAGAATGAAAGTTCCATTCCAGAAACCTCACATTTCCCAGAAGCACTTTAGAAAGGAAGAGTTTTCCAGCTTTGATTCTAGTGATATCAAAATTAAAATATCTTTATGTAGCAGTTTCTTCTTGGGGCTGGGACTTGAAGGTTGCTACAACACTGTTCTAAGAACAAACCTCTCCAAAATCAACTGGATTGCTACACACTAGAATACAGTGTGACTGTGTACGAGTACCATCAGGCGATCAGGCAGTGCTGCAGTGGTAACACCACTGAACCACATAGGAAAGGTGCTAGGATTGCACCCTCAGGCCTCCCTGAACACAACGGGTATGTGTCTGTGGTCTGGGTCAGCTGAGACTGGTGGATCGTGGTGTGGAGACCTGTTGAGAGTGCCTGCTCCTTGTCTTTCTCTGTCTCTCTCTGTTACAGTGATAGAGAATAGCTCCATGGTTGTTAGAGGTCAGGGTGTGAAAAGGAACAGGACAAAGAAGTGCTTTGTGTGATGGAATGGTTCTGCATCCCAATTGTGGTGGTGGTTACTCCAATCTATTCATGTGATAAAAGTCATAGAGCCATATTTTTTTAATTTATCATTTATTTATTTGGTTTTTGCCATAGGGTGCATGCACTTGCTGGAGAGAGACAGACAGAGAGGGAAAGTGAAAAATCAACCCCAGGGGGGTATGGCCCTGCCATAATACCTTCTCCTCCATTTTCTTCCTGGGATTCTTGACATACACACACACATGCCTGGTGTGATTTTATAAGACATGGGACTCAAACTGTGGCAGGCCATGTGGGAGACTAGGGCCTTAACCACCATACTAGTGCTGGCCCCAGAACATTACTTTAAGTCAACTTTACCACAAAACAAAACACAAAGTGGATCATAGCAGTGTGCAAATCGGTCCACTAGGGTTAAACAGAATACTTGAGAGTATCAAGCCAGCCTCGTGGCCTAGTGATTAACGGCACTGGGTCCTGCATGGCCCACTGCAGTTCAAATCTCAGCCTCAATGGCTTGGAAAAAACATGCCAATTGCATGCACATGCATATCCAAATCCTGACAAGGCGGAAATACGGAGGAAAAGGGATTGTGGCGTGATTATATTGCACTGGGGAGGGGGTGCTTTCTCCCTCTCCCTTTTTCTCTCTCTCTCTTTGGTGAGTGCAGCTACCTTCTGAAAACTGAAAAAAAAGAAAGAAAGATCAAGAGTAT
>NW_006209153.1:310772-350768 GCF_000334495.1 Tupaia belangeri chinensis | reverse complement strand
CAAACCTTCTAATTTCTCAATGTACATAAAATTATTATGAATTCATACATAATTCCATACTATAAAATAGTAGAATATGCCCATTTCTTTGCAGCCTGATTATTTTTCCCCTTGACAGTTATTTCAGTTAATTGCAAGTAATATAAAATTCCAGAGTGATTGACAAACACAGGGGTTGGTCTTCCTCACAAGGCATGAGTTTGCAGCGGTAGCTGCTAGCATTCAGTCAGCTGTTGAAAGTTTCCATTAGGGATCTCTCTGTCTCTCCTCTGCCATCCTAGGTCTTCTGGCTTTTGCTCCCTGTTGGTCATTTCATGGGCACAAAATGGCCACACAATTCTGAACATCTAGACAACATAGAAGACCCAAGGAAGGGAGAAAGGGCAGCTCCAACACTTCAATTCCCTTTTATTAGGAAAGAAGTTTCCTCAGAACCCATCCTCCCACAAGAATGGATGTGCATTTATGTAGCAGTGGCCCATCTGTGTCATGTGTGACCCCTCGTGTGAGAGTTTGGCTCTGGTACTAGGTCAGCCCTTCTGAAGGGGAAGCGCCTTGGGAATACATCCATGTTGGTACCTAGACTTATTGCATTCTGGTGTATGGAAAGCTAGAAAATTTAGGGAACGTTTGCTCTTCAAACAATGTGGCAGCAAGCATGCTTAGAGCTGTGCATGTGCAAGCTTGGGGAAGACACAGCTCTGCCCCATAAACTTATCACGAACCAATCAGCCAGGCCTCTCACCAGGCCTCTTGCTTATATCTGGCAGCCATGTACTGCCTCAGATCCAGCCACTGCTCTTTCTATAATTATTTCAGAGGAATCACAACTGGTCTCCTGTGTGTGGGAAAACTCAATTGTTAATGGCATCCTAACACGTTAGAATGAAAGTTCCATTCCAGAAACCTCACATTTCCCAGAAGCACTTTAGAAAGGAAGAGTTTTCCAGCTTTGATTCTAGTGATATCAAAATTAAAATATCTTTATGTAGCAGTTTCTTCTTGGGGCTGGGACTTGAAGGTTGCTACAACACTGTTCTAAGAACAAACCTCTCCAAAATCAACTGGATTGCTACACACTAGAATACAGTGTGACTGTGTACGAGTACCATCAGGCGATCAGGCAGTGCTGCAGTGGTAACACCACTGAACCACATAGGAAAGGTGCTAGGATTGCACCCTCAGGCCTCCCTGAACACAACGGGTATGTGTCTGTGGTCTGGGTCAGCTGAGACTGGTGGATCGTGGTGTGGAGACCTGTTGAGAGTGCCTGCTCCTTGTCTTTCTCTGTCTCTCTCTGTTACAGTGATAGAGAACAGCTCCATGGTTGTTAGAGGTCAGGGTGTGAAAAGGAACAGGACAAAGAAGTGCTTTGTGTGATGGAATGGTTCTGCATCCCAATTGTGGTGGTGGTTACTCCAATCTATTCATGTGATAAAAGTCATAGAGCCATATTTTTTTAATTTATCATTTATTTATTTGGTTTTTGCCATAGGGTGCATGCACTTGCTGGAGAGAGACAGACAGAGAGGGAAAGTGAAAAATCAACCCCAGGGGGGTATGGCCCTGCCATAATACCTTCTCCTCCATTTTCTTCCTGGGATTCTTGACATACACACACACATGCCTGGTGTGATTTTATAAGACATGGGACTCAAACTGTGGCAGGCCATGTGGGAGACCAGGGCCTTAACCACCATACTAGTGCTGGCCCCAGAACATTACTTTAAGTCAACTTTACCACAAAACAAAACACAAAGTGGATCATAGCAGTGTGCAAATCGGTCCACTAGGGTTAAACAGAATACTTGAGAGTATCAAGCCAGCCTCGTGGCCTAGTGATTAACGGCACTGGGTCCTGCATGGCCCACTGCAGTTCAAATCTCAGCCTCAATGGCTTGGAAAAAACATGCCAATTGCATGCACATGCATATCCAAATCCTGACAAGGCGGAAATACGGAGGAAAAGGGATTGTGGCGTGATTATATTGCACTGGGGAGGGGGTGCTTTCTCCCTCTCCCTTTTTCTCTCTCTCTCTTTGGTGAGTGCAGCTACCTTCTGAAAACTGAAAAAAAGAAAGAAAGATCAAGAGTATTTAGAATTTTCTATAGCAATTTCCCTATGTTCTGTTTGTTTGATTCTATTTCATAAATTTAATTTAAATGTAACAATAAAATGGTATTTAAATCCAAATAAAATTATAACCTAACACTAAAAGATTGAGGTGCTTTGTTTTTGGTTTTTAAGGTTTTTATTGTTTTTTTCATTTTTTCAGCTTTTTTTTTTTATATAGGGCACTTGCACTCGCCAGAGAAAGAAAGAGAGAAAGTGAGAAATTATCAGCCTCCTCCCCCCTCCCCTGGGAAAACGACCATGCCACAATCTCCTCTCAGGGCTTTGGGTATGCATGAACACATGCCCACAGTATTTCTCAAATCGTCAAGTCTGGGACTCAAACTATGAAGTCAGCCATGTGAGATCCAGCTATCTTAACCACCACCCCACTGAATGGCACCAGGGGGACTGAATGCTGTATGGTTTTTCTTTTCTTATTTTTTTTCATAATCTTTCAAACCATTTTTAAGTATACAGTTTGTAGCATTAAGTACATTCACATCATTACTCAGCAATCAACCCATTCATCTCCACAACTTGTTTTCCCAGACTGATACTCTGTCCCTATTAAACAACTCTCCATTCCGTCCCCAAATCCACACCCTAACACCTAGTTCCTGGTATCCGCCATGCTGTAGCTGTCTCTGTGAGTTTGGCAACTCTAGATACCTCATGTAAGTGGAATTACACAGTATGTGTCCTCTGGCTTATTTCACTCGGCATGACATCTTCCAGGTTCCTCTATGCTGTAGCGTGTGTTGGAATTTCCCATCATTAAGACTTAAGAACACCCCATTGTGTGGATGTACCACATTTCATTTATCCACTCACCCCACAGTGGTCACTGGGTACATCTACCTCTTGGCCTTTGTGAGCAATGCTACTATGAACGCGAGTGTGCAAACATCTGCTCAAGTTCCTGCTTTCATTTCTTTTGGGTGTGTACTCAGGAGTGGAACTGCTGAGTCATATGATAATGCTTTGCTTAATTCTTTTCTACTATGCCATTTTCCATGGGGGCTTTACCATGTTATATCCCCGCCAACAATGTACAAGAGTTTCCATGTCTCCACATCCTCACCCGTACTGGTAATTCTCCAGTTCTTGGCATTTTTCAGTTTGTTTTTGTTTTCATTTATAATAGTTGAAATGGTCCCTCATTGTGGCTTAGAGTTGCATTTCCCTAATGATTAGTGATGTGCTAATTGGCCATTCAAGTGACTTGCTCTTCTGTTGTATAAACATATCTACTCACAACAGATCAGAAACGAAAAGCAAATAAGCTCACACACCTAGGCTATGTGGTGTGTTCTTATGGGATGCCCATCACATATACAGTCCATGCTTGACCAGAGTTGTCTTATGTGGCACCCAACTGCATTTCTTTAGTGTATCCTTTTCAATAGCCAAGTATTAGTGTTGTTTCCCTTCCTTTCTGGTCCCTTCCTTCCTCTTCTCTTCCCCGCTCCTCCCTTCTCTCCCCTTCTCAGCACAATCAAGAACACTGGCTGCTAGGTGCTGTGTGTCAGAAATAGGGAAAGTTGGATAATTTGGGGATCAGAAGGGAGAAGTACCTGGTATCATCTATAAACCATCAACGACTGCCCCGTGAAGGGGCCTCAGGGCCGGCTATTTCTGCACCACCCCGACCGGACTGACAGCAGGCACTGCAGTCATAGCCTCGCAGCTACCTTTACATGCTAGAAGTTCGAGTTACTCACATGCTCTGAAATTGCAGCTGCTGACCTTTCAGCAAATGCCAGAGTTCTTTCAGGGCAGACATGGGGTGGAAACTTTTGAAACAGCTGTGGTAAAAGCTCAGAGAAAGGGAAAATAGCATCCACGTCCCAGTGAGTTCAGTGCTACTCGTACACTGGTGACCACAAAGCTATTGGCACCCTTGCTCTGCCTGGGGAAAGCTCCTCACAGGCCCGAGCCTGAGTAGATAAGGGCAAATGGACCCTGCTAAGATAGTATCTTGCTCACAGGGCAAGGCTCTCCACTCAAAGACCAGGATCTAGCATGTGATACTCAAGTATTAGCTAAGGACCATTCTTTGTTAGCCAAACTCTGCTAAGATGTTTTACATGTAACTTCTCATGCAATCCCAATATGTTGGAATTCATTTTATCATGAAACCCTAGCACTCCTACGTATCGCATGGCAGACTCTGGGGTATCTACTCATCTCCTGAATCCATCTTACAAAAAAAATACATCCTGCATAAGAGAAAAGCTCAAGGTCACGTTTGTCTAACAGGACTCTGGTCTCTGGCTGCATCTGATTGGACCCAAAGTAGACACTTCACACAAATTGAACCAATCAGATTTTTTGTCTAGGTAATTTAGCATAGAACACAGAAATGCAGCAAATTGTATGATAATGCTGGCACACAAATTGAACCAATCAGATTTTTTGTCTTGGTAATTGAGCATGGGACACAGAAATGCAGCAAACTGTATGATAATGCTGAAACTAAGAGGGATATGTCCCAGGTGCTAAGTAAGCAATGGGTGCTGGATTTTATGAGATTTCCTGAATCTCTCCAACAAATTCCCTTTCAGATTTTTCCAGAATGAATTAATTTCTTCTACTTACAGTGAAAATGACCTTGACTGGAAAAAAAAAAAAAAAAAACTGGTGGTCCCAAACCTCAGAGAGATCCTCAGAGAGATTTAAAACTGTTGCCAAGTTCAGTAGTAGTCAGGATAGTCCAAGTTATGTTGCAGTAACAAATGAGCCTGAAAATATGCTTAGTACAGCAAATATTTATTTCTCTTCATATCAGTCTAATAAACAGGGTGTTAGCTCAGGTGTCCTGACTCCAGCCATGTCGTGACATTGTCATTAAAGCGCATGGTTTCAGAGGTGTTGAGGAAGATAAAAGAGGGGATGAAGGATTATGCACTGGTGGTCAGCCTAGAAGTAGCAGATGTTATCTTCACTCCCTTCTCATTGGCCAAAACCCAGTCACATACCCCTCACCTGACTGCAAGGGAATCTTTGAGTCTAGGAAGGGAAACTGGTTGGTTTAGCATGTGACTGGTGTTCACTAGGTTCACACAGGTGGTAAGTGGCAGAGCCAGGACTTGACCTCAGGACCCCTAGACTGCAGGGAAAACTCCTCAGTCAGTCACTATGGCCTCACTGCCTTTTCTGCAGCTTGCCAGAACTCCCAGGGGGTACAGGCAAGCCTGTCTCTACCTCACCATTGTCTTCACTCTCCCTCACCAGCTTATGGAAGTCACAGGGGGCACCTCAGAACTTCAGGGAAATAGATAGTAGCATCTCAATAAAAGGCAGGACATTTTGAGTTTCATCCTTCTTATTGCCAGGATCCTGTAGTTAACAGCTTGAGTGCTCAACATGTTTCATGAGAACGGCTGTGTGAAGAAAGACATTCTGGGAACCAGCAGTTAGCGTAATGGCTATGTCGCTGGACTCCCACGTAGTCGATCGCGGTTCGCGTCCTAGACCCGGTGGCTTAAACTCACATCGGGTGCATGTGCATGCATGCCCAAGATCCCGAGAGGAGAATGGAGGAGAAGGGATTGCGGCGTGACCATCCCCCCTGGGGGGTGATTTCTCGCTTTCTGTCTCTATGTCTCTCTCTGTCTGTCTGGCGAGCGTTCGCACCCTATAGTAAAAAAAAAAAAAAAAAATATCTCAAAAGAAAAAAGAAAGAGACGTTCTCAGGCCTCTGGTATCAGGAACCCTGAATTGTATCTCTTGGGGTATACAATTAGATAATCCATCCTAGGGCTGTCACAAACAAATCCCCACAAACTGGGTGGCCTGAAGCAACAGAATATATTCTCTCTCAGTTCTGGAGACCCCAAGTATCAAACAGTAAATAGTTTACTTGAGCTGATGGTTAAGGTGATGGCCTGGGACCTACAAAATCAGAGTTGTCCCTAAGTTTGTGTGCCAAGGTCTCACTGATTCTGGGATTTTAAAGGCAAACCTATGAATGGGAGGGTGGCGAAGCAAAGAGTCTCGTACAGCAATGACTGGCTAAATTCTATAGCGGCAGCAGGAGGACGTCATGGCCACTTGGACTCACTCAGCGCAAGCTCGAGCCAAGTATGGAGGCGGTGTGTCCGGAAGGTGGCGGAGGAGTGTATTTGGGCAATAAGGGTGCTCATAAAACAAGGTAGCATCTTGAGCTATTTCAGGTGCACATTTCCAGGAAAGTCCCAGGCAAGTCACATAAGCTTTATTTCCTTATAGCATGATTCGGGCCAACTGGAATCTCTGGTTTTCAGGAAAAACTGGTCTACTGGGAGATGTCCACTTCCTTAAGGTTTCTGAGGACTGGACTCCCTCTAGAGGCTCTAGGGGAGGGTCCCTTCTTGCCTTCTCTTGTTTCCAGCAGTTTCTTCAGCTTGTGGCCATGTTACACCAATCTCTGCCTTCATCTTCACATTGTCGTCCACTTTGTGTGTCTTTTATAATGACACTTGGATTTAGGACCTGCCCAGATAATTTAGGATGAGCTCATTCTCAAAATCCTTCATTTAACTATATCTACAAAGACCTTTTTCCAGATAAGGTCATAATCACAGGCCCCAGGGACCTGGATGTGGATGCATCCTTTTTTTTTTTTTTTTTTTCTTTTTGAGAGGGGAGAGGACACACCATTCAACCCACAACAGGCTTCATGGAATTCCCAATCCAGAAGTGGAGGACCAGGCCATAGTCACTCTGTCAGAGAACGCTGGGGGCCAATGATGCTCAATTGCTGCTCTGTCACCCTCCTGGACACAGGCATTTTACTGAATGCCCAAGGAAGAAGCGGTGCCTAACCCACACACAGTGACAAAACCAGGGCAGGCGGGAGCTTCAAGTCAAATGCAAGGATACTCCTGAACTTTGGCAAAGGACCCAGAGTAGCAAGTTCATCATCGTGGGAGAGTCCTCTGCTGAAATGCTTTAAAATACTTAGGACTTCAGCTCAAGGCCAAGGGTGGGCTCAGCTGGGAAGGTGAGGGGTGTGGCTGTGCAAACCCTATGAGAAAAGGAAGGCAAGTAAGGAGCCTCCTTACAAATGCTTCTGCTGACACTGAGATACTCAACCCTTAGCATCCAAATATTTGCATGATTAAAGGGGGTTGATTTCCTTATATGTGTTTTGATCAGGAGTCGAAAGGGTCTGCCATTCCAGGAGCAACCTCCAAGGTCAAACCCAATGATGATTCAGAGAATCATCAAAGAACAGTCTCTGGGCTGCTATTTCTCTGCATCTCTCTATGTCTGTCTCTTACTCAGAGTGAGATCCAGGGAAACACGGCCTGTTGGCAGTGGATGCTAGCAAGTGTCAGCTGAAAACACTCAGAGGAGCCACAGCACAGACCAAACATCCAAATGAAAGCAGAGAAAGGAATCATCTTGCTGCTCTCCCTGGTTTCATCACAGCACAGGGTGGAGGAGCATTGCTTCCCACGGGACAGTCCCAGCATGAGGAAAAGGCTCCTACATGGCACATCTCCCTTGATGCTCTAAGAAATACAAGCCACTGAGTTAGAAGGTCAAAAATCAAACTGCACTCTTGAGTCAGGGGAATTTCCTGAGGTGCCAGCCCCAGCAGGAGGGGGGACACTGACTTTGGGTCCAGTCAGTGGACAGAAGCATACCCAATGCATTATATCAGACTAGGGTTCGCACTAGAAAATTACGGAATTAATAAGAGAAAGAAGCAGGATGTACACAAACATGTGTTGTAAGTTTCCAAGTTAAAAAAAACGTACATATATATATATATTTAAATCTAGAGCTCAAGAAAAGCCACAGATGTCACTTAAACCTGATGTAACTGGTCATGATCTTGGGCCTTGGGTCCAGAAAGACCCAGGACTGGCTAAGGGAGAACCTATTTGTATAGACAGAGCTTAGTGAGAAACATGCTTGCTTGCAACAAGTTGTATTTCCTTAAATCTTGTTCTTAATAATGAATCTTTTTACTTATGGTAACTACACTTTAGAAATTATTAGGTTTTATTGGTTCAATTAAGTTCTATGCTTTTATGGGAAGTCTCCATGGAGTATATTGGCAACCTTCGCTTATGACTCAGGTAGCTGACCCATTGCATGGGAGGCCGGGAGGTCAGACACCCGTCCTACCACTGAGTTAGCAGCTCTCCTGTCTCCAGGAGGCCACAACGGCCTTGTTGCGGTTAGTTCTGCTCAGTCAGACCTGAAGGCGACAACCCGAAGAAGTGAGTCATTAACTCAGAGTTCAGTGACCAGATGGCCTGGGCTCAGATCCCAGCCCTGCTGCTCACAGGTTGGAGACCTTGGACAGATTACCCCTCCTCTCAGTCCTCCACTTCATTGTCTGTAAAATGGATTGTTCACAGCATCTGATTCATGAGGTGCTAGTGAAGATTAAATGAGTTATCTAATGTCATTAGATGCCATTACCATTGTCATCCTTATTATTTGAGCAAAAGCAAAGACTTTTAAAAAGGAAGACTATGTTTATTTCTCCTCCATCCACTCAAAACATATCTTGCCAAGCAGGGGCCATATCAAGACGGCGTTTCAGTTAGGCAGTGCCAAGCGTTATACAGCACTGGGAGGTGACAATATCCAGGCTTCTTCTTTCTGCTGACAGAAGGTGGGATGCCCAGTCAGAATGGGGTAGCCACATGTGCAATAAAAAGTCCAGATAAAAAAAACCCTTCCTCGGGGCCAGGGCAAGTCCTGTTCTTCATTTGGCCGAGTGCCTCTTTTTATTATTATTATTATTATTACATTATTTATACATTCAATCACCGTACATCATTTAGATCTTAAAGAGACTTTACCCACCATGATATACACCTCAGTTCAGTCCAGTTGAGAATACTATACACATCCTCATCAACAGATAATAAACCATGTCTGTGTCACACGAATGTCTTACCTCTATTTTTCCCCAATTTGCCCTTCCTTCACTCTTCCCCTCCCACACTTTCCTTCCACTTTGTCTCTAATGTCCATGACAATTTTTAATGCTTTTATGTTCTCCAGACTTTCAGTCTCTACCAAAAATGCTCAATATCCTTCATCATAAGAGAGAGGAAGATCAAAACCACAATGAGATACTACCTAACCCCAGCTAGAATGGCGAAGATTTAAAAAAAAAAAAAAATGATAAGTGCTGGAAGGAATGTGGCGAGGGGAACTCCTACATTGTTGATGGGAATGTAAATTGGTCCAGGCACTGTAGAAAACAATGTGGAGGTTCCTCAAAGACCTTCAAATAGAACTACCATATGATCTAGCAATTCCACTCTTAAGTATCTACCCAAAGAACAGGAGAATGCTCAGTCAGAAAAACACTTGCACAACTATATTTACTGTGGCATTATTCACGATTGCTAAGAAATGGAACCAATCCAAATGTCCACAAACAGATGAATTGATTAAAAATGTGTGGCACATATACTCCACGGGATACTATTCAGCCATAAAAAACAACAAGGCCCTGGAATTCGATAGAAAGTAGAAAAACATGGAAGATCTGTTGCTGAGTGAAGCAAGTCAGGCTATGAAAGGGAGACATTGTATGTCTCCACTTAACAGATACTGACAAAGTGCTTCTTATATATCTCCAGGAACTCCTTCACGTCGCTGGGGGACCCCAGGATGACTGGCGCCCTCTGGTGGATGTCGGTGGGAACGATGTCCAGCACAGCTTGATTTCCAGTGGTGGCCAGTCCTCCTGCCTTCTCCATGATGAAGGCCATTGGGTTACACTCGTACAGTAGTCTCAGCTGGAAAAGAAAACCCGAGAGCAGCGTCCTCATTACAGAGGTCTTACACAGAGTGGGGCTAGATCTACAGCAAAACAGCTCAGAGCTGGTGGGGATTTCCTAGGTAACTGGTGCTCTAATTTTCATCTCTGAAGTTGCAAAAGTTCCCTCCCACCCCAGGTTGCAAGTGAGACAAAATGATTAGCCACCTGGTTAAATTAAACCATTCGTCAAGCCAGAGCCGGCAATAGATTCCCTGATGCAACTGTGAGACAGACCACCTGGATTCAGGACAGAATGACATTTTGGCAGAAGCAGCCGTTCCCTTCTCTTCATAGCACAGGAGTGGGGCATAATGAGTGACTCTGGGTGTGTTTTGGATGGAGCTTTGCCTGTTTTAAAAGCACAAAATCCATGGCAGTGTCTGGCTGCAGACATCTGGAGAGCAGACCGGCTCCTCCAAACAGTGTGATATTGTCTGAGCTCTGTACACGCTCCTTTTACGATTCTCCCAGGGCTCGAGGGTTGGGACTTAGCATATTACACGTCTTGGCACTGACTTCCAGATATTAACATTCTCATCGTATGCATTTTCATGCAGTCCGCCTTCGGAGCAGGCAGCTCCCTGCAGGTGTTTCCTGACTCTATTTCTATATAATTGTCACGGCCAGATTTGAAAAATTGAGTAAAGGAGGAGCCTCAATATTTATGTTAAGAAATTGTTTTTTGAGGCATGAGGAAAGTTCTCTAAGGTAGCCTAGTCACATAGGTTGGGATACCTAAGGTGGCTGCAGCAAGAATGGCATTTAAGTAAATAAGAATGCCTTCAGCAAACTGGAAATGATATATTATATGCACAGATGTGAATGCATCCAAATGCATAGATTTCTAACTCTTTTAGAGGGATTATTTTTAGTATACCTTCTTTCATATGGGGAAAATAAAATGATCTTTCCATCAGGAAAAATAAAGAGGACAATACCGTCCGAGGAAGCACATTGTTACCCTGTCTAGAAGAAAACTAGAGTGTCCCTTGCCCAGCTCAAGAAGGACCAGGCACCCTCTGGCTTGCCGGCACAGTCTGTGGTAACAGCTCACCTGAAATCTCCGGGCATCTCCAGAGATTCTTTTCTTCCCTAATATGTATTATTTTCCAAATAGCAAATGTCAGCTCTTGGGAAATAGTTATTTCTCTTTTATGCCTTTTGAAAGCAATCAGAAACCACAATTTTGCTCTCTCGTTTGAGGTACTAAAGGGCAGATTTTAAAAATATATTGCTAATAGAATCATTAAAAAAAAATCAACCCAAAAAAAAGCAATCATAGAAGGCCTCTGTTTGGAGTACATATTTGATTTGCTGCCTTAGTGACGAGGCTGGGCCGTCATGCTCTACGAATGGCCTTCATTTGGCCTATGCTAACCTGCACACCTGCTGGGAGCTCCGCACACTCTTAGCCACTCCTGGCCATTAGTTCTCTTTTGCTGTAGCATTGGAAGGGCTCACAGAGACCATTTTCATTTTTAGTTGATATCGCCCTACTTGACTATTAATCTAGAAAAGAACAAGCCACGATCTTCCTTAGCAAGCAACTGTGGAGCATCACAACCATCCCAGCCTTTCTTTCTTCCTAACAAAGTCAGGTCCCTCAGGCTGAAAATGAATTCTGTGACTTCTCATTCAGTTTTCAGATGTGCTTACCTTCCCGTTAGGGCTCTTCTTGTTAGCCGGATACAGAAAGATTCCCCCATAGACCAGGGTGCGGTGGACATCTGCTACCATGGAGCCCACATACCGAGCACCATAGGGGGCTGAATTATCCTGCAGGGTGAAGGACAGCAATAATTAGGGGCACAGAAAGTAAAGAAAAGAAACTTGCCTTGTGTTCCCTTTGCTTATTTGATCCCACAATCATTTACAGAGCCCCCGCGAAGGGATGTGTATGGGGCTGTGCTCAGAAATGCAATGAAAATCCTGTTGTCAAAAAGCAGAAAATTCATTCATGGGGACAGTCACTTACAGGAGGGCACTTCCAAAGGTTTATGGAAAAATGAAATTAAAGTGCAAATTTATTTTTGGTGCAAAAATGTTGAAATCTATGCATAGTTCTTTTCATAATGTGCATGTTCCATGAATTTTCTGAAGACTCCTTGCATGTCTCACAATAGAGCACCAACTATGTAAGCTACGAGAAGGGTGTGGCTGATTCCGGCTATGGGAATGGGGCAGGCATCGCAGAAAAACTAGCGTGTAGCAGGACCTTGAAGGTCGGAAAGGATTTTGCCAAGCCAGGAGCTAGGCGGAGTGGGGATATATGTTTCATATGGGGGAGGGAACTGCACAAAGACTTAGCAACATAGCGAGGCGCTGACCCTGGGCCTGGCAGAGCGCATGTGTGCAGGCACTGGAGGTGGGAGGGGAAGGAGAGAGGAGAGATAATTAAGCTGGACAGAGGGGCTGGGGCAGCTCTGAGAGCCTGAATGTCATGCTAACATTAGGGCTTCATCCTCAGAAAACAGCAACTGTCAACACAAAGGCAGATATTCTCACATACAGCCAGTTCTACAAACTGCCATTTCTTCCCTCCATGGACACTAATTTATAACCTCTTTAGAGAGACTCCAAGATGAAGAGCACTCTCAGCCTTGAGATAACTTGAAGTCCCTTGCAGCGTGTGGGGGACTAAGGGAGACAGAAACCACATGGCAGGAGACTGAGTGAGAGAGCCACCTTCTATACCATCTAGGACCATGGACCCCACTAGGGAAAATGTGTTACTGCCCTGAACTCATTCATGGGGTAGAATTTATAATCTGGTTTTCTCTAACAAGAGAAAGTGGCAAAAGCTGAAATGGACACTCTGGCAGAGCAGCCCCTCAGTGAGAACAGAATCATGGCGTCCATGCAGACTGAAATCCAGTCTACTCACATCTGTGCTCCTTTTGGCCTCCAGGGAAAATCATAAATCAATAGATTTTCACACAACTCAAGAACCCCAAAAGAGGACCAAGGCCCCTCTCAGTCCCCAGGCTTCCTTTTCCTCTGAGAGACCCTCCCTCAGAGCTGCCCCTGTGCCAGACGCCGGACACGGCACCAGTCCCGTCCCAGCCCTCACTTACTGGGGGGAACTTTTTCCTCTGAATGTACTCGGTGACAGCAGGGTCGAATTCCTTGGCATAGCCCTCGTTCAGGCTGTAGATGTTACCTTTGTTTTTGATCTTCACATCCTTGTCCACCAAAATGAACTCTCCAATGGCCTTTGAAATAAAGGAGGAAAAGTAGAGACCTAGTGAGGTGTCTCCTCAGGCCTGGGCAAGGCCTTCCGTGGCTGGGCTGGGAGTGCGTAGTCCACGGTCACACTTCCTGTGGGTCCCCAGGGATTGGTGCCAGCTCCCAACGAATTGTGAATGGAGCAAGGGAAAAGTGAGTGATGAGAACAAGCTCAAAGGAAATGGAGGGGAGGGGACAAGAGGATGCTGCAGAAGCCATCGATTTTGTTTGCTAATGATTTCAGTAACACAAGAAAGAAACCAAACAGAAACAGGCAGAGTAGAAATGACAAAAACAACCATAAAGCCTGAGTGAGAATAAGCATCGTGTGCCCAGGGACCAGCAGATGACACAATAGTTACATCACTGGACTCCCACGCCGTCAACAACAGTTCGAGTCCTGGACCCAGTGGCTTAAAACTCATACTGCTGCATGTCTGTGTGTGCCCAAAGTCCCAAGAGGAGAATGGAGGAGAAGGGATTGCAGCATGGCCATCCTCCCGGGGTAGGGGGGACCTCCTCACTTTCTGTCTCTGTTTCTGTCCCTCTGGTGAACTCACACACCCTATAGCAAAAATCTTAAGAAAAAATTTTTAAAAAGAAGAAGAATTGTGTGTCCAAAGCAATATAAAATATGGATGCCTTTATCATCAAAAGAAGAAAAAAGAGTTTTAAGTAAAAGGTAGTGCCAGGAGGTGGGATATCTGGATATGTCAACTGCAGAGTCACGGTGCTCATGGTTGTTCTTGGTTTCACTTCCCACCTTGATATAAACTTCCTTTGGTGTTTCTGTATATAGATCAAAGTAGAACCCTGAGTCTTAAGTCCCTAGCATACTGAATTTTAAATACCTTTACTCACAGATGGGTAAATATTTTCTAGGAATGCCTTCTCCCACAGAGCCCCAGGGCTGACCTTATGCCTTTAGAGTTTAGGTTCTTCGAAGGAACGTGGGCTCAAAGTGCCCCTGGTAACTTGGCGACTGCGGCTATGCCCATCTGGGGAATGGGGTGCCCTATTGAGGGAACAGTTGAGACTAAGGGAGCCCAGCCATTTATGTCCACAGCAAAGATTGGTTCCTGATGATTTAGAGGAGTATGCTGAAACTACAAAGGAAGAAAGCAAGGGAGGGAGGGAGGGAGGGAAGGAAGGAAGGAAGGAATGAAGGAAGGAAGGAATGAAGGAAGGAGAAGAGAAGAGAAGAGAAGGAAGGGAAGAAGGGAGAGAAGGAAGGAAAAGGAGACTAAAATTAACAGTGGTCATTGAAAGGTATTATTGGGAGTGATTCTTCTTTTTTACTTTCTTTTTTTTTTTGGAAGAATTTTTTTTTATTTCATTTTCTTCCATACATTCGATCACATTATTATTTGTCTTACAAAATGGATATTTCAACAGGTGAACATTTCTCCCTAGCACTGAGTGAGAATAAGCATCATGTGCCCAGGGACCAGCAGATGACACAATATCTTCAACAGATAATACCACACCTCTTTGTGCCATTAATGCTTTGCCTCCGTGTCCCTCCCCCAAATGTCCTCATGCTTTTATTTTTTTGTATTTCTAAAAACGTTGACCACAAATATAGCATAGGAATATTCTTTCATAATCAGTAAAACAAAATCATCTAGGAAAGAAAGCCACCTCACAACAGGTGCTGTCCACAGAGCTCAGGGAGCCACACCTCCTAGACCCTGCCACAGCGCAAGGTGCGAAGGAGGAAAGGCTCCTGTGTACAGAAACAGGAGATGGAAAAGCTTGTTCAAGGTTTTAACTATCATGGTGGTTTCAGAAACCCTCCGCCTGTCCTTGCAGCCAGCCAGACCAGATGGGAGGCACGTGGCATCTTCCTGGTAAGAGGCTCATGCCCCCTCAAGCAGCACTGACCAGAATATCTAAACAAATCAAAAGGTAGCAACCCCCAGGGGTCGGGCAGCAGGCCTGCACTGCTCTCACACACTTAGGTCTAACGAGGGCAAAGGACGCCAAATACACAGAATGTTGCTCTTTGGAGACATCTGTCTGTAATCTGGAGTGATTTAAAGAAATGAGATGAAATTTAAACTGTACTCCACAAAAATATTCAACTATTATACATTAATTAGAAATTACAATTAAAATTATTATCTGTCAAAAGGAAGAGACTCAGGCCAGCTTCCAGACCTGGTGGTTAAGGCAGCTAGATCCCCACATGGTTGGACACACCATTCAGGTCCCAGACCCAACAGCTTGAAAAACACCCTGAGCCTGTGTGCAGCATGACCATGCCCGGTGGGGGGTGCTTTCTCACTTTCCTTTTCTCTCTCTGGCAAGCACATGTGCTTTCTATCAAAAAAATAAGTTAAATAAAAAAGAGAGAGATTTAATATTTCTCCCTGTCTATCAGCTCAAAGTTAACAGGAGGCAGCAGAAAAATGTCTGGGGAAGCAGTAAAAAGTCTGATGGGGCATTATATCAGCAAACGGCAGTGATTTCAGAAACTGTGCTGAGCTCAGGTTGAACTTTGCTCAGGCTCTGCCACAGCCTTCCCCGGACCCCTCATTCCAAGGCATCAAAACGTGCTATTACCCTGCCCTTGCTTGTTTATTAAGCACACCTACTTCCAGGCAGGTGAAAGTCCAGTTCTGTAACAGTGCAAGGGATAAGGGTAGCCTGCGTTCTGATTTCTACCACCCACAGCACACGCAGACCCACGGCCTCACAGCAGCAATCTGTCTCTCAGAAGGTTCCAGTTCATTGTGCTTTGTGTTCATTAGTAAAAGGCGCCATATAAATAAAGTGTTAAATTATAGTTATATGAGGACACTTCTAAAATTAAAAGTTTTAGGAGCCAGACAGTAGAAACAGCAGTAAAGCCTGACATTCTGAGGCAGACTCATATTGGAAGGTTCTAGGTTCACGTCCAGAATCCTCCCTGAGAAGTCCAGGCACATGCATGCCCATCATCCAGGGATAGTGAGGTTGGAAATTGGGGTAGATTGAGGATTGTGCACCCTGTTGGAAATTTTCTCTCTCTCTCTCTCACCCCCACCTTACTCATGGAATAAATACACATTTTTTAAAAGTTATTTATAAATCCATTTTTCCCCCTAGGGCCCTAGACCTAACACATTAAGAACATGCCAAGGTACTGAAGATTATTCTTCAAAATCTATATTTCAATGATGGGTTTTGTTGAACTATATATTTATTTTTATTTTAGATTTTGCCATAGGGCATGTGCACTCACTGGAAAGAGAGAGAGAAGAGAAAGTGAGAATTCATCCTCAGGGAGGATGACCATATCAACAGCCCTTCTCCATTCTCTCTGGGGTTCCTGGGCACACATGCACATGCACCCAGCACGTTTCTGAAGCTACCAGGTCCAGGACTCCAACCACAGAGTTGGCAGGTTGGATTTAGCTGCCTCAACCACCACACCATCTGACTGGCCAGCAGCCAAATATATAAACAGACTCCCTCCCTCCCCTGGTTTACCTTCTCTATTGAAACTGTCATTTATTTGCATAAATAACTCAAATTAATGAGCATGAGGAAGAAATTAGCCACAAATTAAAACTGTTAATAAACCTTGTTCAGGGCACCAAAGTCTCCTCTGTGCAAAGTAACTTTTCTCTCTAACGCAGATGAAGGAATTAACTTCATCCCCTTCTTTACGTTCATTCCTTTGAGCTCATTGAAGTTGAAACAAAACTCCAAGGGTTAGCTGAGGGCTTGTGTGAATGTACAAAACATCAAATAAATCCAAGGGCTTTTTTTTTTTTTAATTTGCTATAGCTTTCATGCACTATAATGAGAGGGAAAGTAAGAAAGCATTCCCAAGGGGAAGGCCACACCACAATCCCTTCTCCTCCACGCTCCTCTTGGGATTTTGGGCACACATGCACCCAGCATAGTTTTTAAGCCACCAGGTCCAAGAGTCGGCCATGTGGGATTCAGCCACCTTAATCATCACACCACCAGCTAACCCTGGAGGCATTTTTTTTTTTTTTCAGAGACCTGAGTACTGGGGATACCAGTGAAGGACACCACAAAGAATAAAAGGAGAACGCATTCGTCTTAAAAGTGGAAGTGTTGTGGTATTACGGGAGTAATTGTGGGGCAGGGCAATAGTCGCCAGCTCTTTGTACATATGCTTAAAGAAATGCTAAGTGCACAAGGCTTGCGGGTAGGGCAGCAGCAGCTTTCAAAATTTTTAGAATTTATTGAAGAAGTTTGTCCTTGGTTTCCTGAGGAAGGTACTGTCCACATAGATACCTGGAGGAAGGTGGAGCAAAGGCTTCAAGATTATTATGATGCCCATGGTCCGGAAAACGTGCCTGTGGATGCTTTTAGTTTATGGGCTTTAATTAGAGATGTTTTGGATTTTCACAAGTGGGAGAGGATTCTTCCCACCATGGATAAAGACTCTCCCAGGGCTGTTGGAATTTCTCCCTCTGCTCCTCCCTTGCAGGAGAAGTTGATAGGAGACTCCGCCCCCCACTTCCCCCAGTCAATTGAAAGATGAGGAGTTAACCCCTAAGGAGCTAGAACAGATTGAGCGAGAGGCAGCTCAGTATGATGTTAACAGACATCCTGTAATAGCTCAGTCAGGAAAAGACAGCCTACCCTATTTTGCTGGAGCTATCACAATTATAGATAATCCCCTGGCTGATGTTGGTACCTGTCTCATAACATTTACACACTTACAACAAGCTGAACATTCTCTTCCTCTGACACCACATAATTATTTAAAACATGCCTTATTTGTACTTAATTTTTTAAATGTGGACAAACAAGGATCTAGCGCAGCTGAACGATTTTGGCATTCCAAAACACAATCTCATTATACCACAGTCATTCGGAAAGATCCTTTAACAGGATCATGGAATGGGCCCGACCCTGTGTTGATACGGGGTCAAGAACATGTTTGTGTTTTTTCACAGGACGATGATGGAGCTCGCTGGCTTCCAGAACGTTTGGTGCAGTTTATGGACACCCCGAAAGACCAGGAAGATGTTGTGCCTATGGATCTGCCTGAAGATGGTGACACTCATTGAAGCAGAAATCTACTGGGCAGGACTATTTCCAGAGGGAATCAGATGGTTCGTATGATGGCTCCTTGACCAAAAAACAACTCTGTTAATGCCACACAACCCCAGGACCTTCCCCCTTGTGCCAAAGAAAATCGCCTGGACAATCAGACCTTATTATGGAAAGACAGATATAGATATTTGTGGTAGAAAAAGTTAAAAAGAAAGAGAACATTTCAATATTAAAGGAATATTGTATGATAAAATTTTTGTTCTAAAGTAAGATGGCTGGATTATTTACAGAATGAAAAAAGTAAAAAGGGACAATCAAAGAATAAAGCATGTTAGAAAAGGTTTGAGTTATGTTGGAGAAGGTCTGAGAGGGAATTGTAAAGAATTAGAAAGATGTCATGAAAAGGTGTGTATATATATAAAACAGATGGTATCTGAGGTGGCCATAAAACAATGGGCCGCACTACTCAGTGCTAACACACAGTCTAAGTAGACCCAAGGAGGTCTCACCCTCATCCCAATCCCACACAGTAACAGATGAGAGCTCCAAACAAATGGTCCAGAAATTCATGACTGCATTCATGCTACAGCTGAGAGCACTGGCATTGATTTAATTATTTAAGTTTACTGGGAAAGATCTCTCTAGTAAATGGTCAGCTATCAGGATCTCTAAAAAATGGCTATGCTTAAAACTTACAATGTAAAAACCCCAGACAGTACAAACAGCTGGTTTTGTGGATAATGTAACAAAAAATATTTTCATAGCTTTACACACTCAAGAAACTACTGATGGAAAAATCCAACACAAATTGGATGCGCTTTTATGATACTGTCATACATCTGGGAAACCGGGTCTATGGGTTGCATGTGTGCTCTTCTGTTCGACGTCATGCATTGTACCAATGGATTTGTGTCACCCCTAAAATCTATAATGAAAGCCAAGATGATTGAGAAAAGGTCAAAAAACATTTACAAGGTGTCTGTCGTGGGGCCAGTGAAACAATAGATATTCTTACACTCCATCGAGAGATCTTAGAGATAGAGAAGTCATGTTCCTCTCCTTTAATGCAGCACAGGAAGCAAATCAATTGCTGCAACAACTGCATGGTCTCCTACCACACTGGCCCCCTTGGCAGCAGTGGTTAATGCCTGCCGTTATGGCAGCAGGTATTGGTCTTGTGTTGCTTTGCTGTGCCCCCTGCCTTGTGCAAATACTTGGGTGCTCCTTTCTTGGAGTTCGCTCTGAAATCCATTGGCTAAAACTTGAAGCCAAGGCATTAGATGCAGAGGCTGGTAGTCAATGACGGGTAAGATCCTTGGGATGTTTCTCAACCTAAGACAGGGGGTGTGTGCAAATATGCATTACCTGATGACGGGTAAGAGAAAATGTCACCAAGGACAACCTAAGACAGCCACAGCCTACTGCCCGTCAGAAGTGGTGGATCATTTAATAAACAAAAGAGGGGGAGATGTGGGGAGCCAAAGAGGAGATGTGAGGACTGTGCAGGACGTGACCACCAGAATAAGACCAGGGCCTTTATCTGGACATGGCCATGGGTGGCTGGATTGTTACGAGCAGAACGTCTTGGGATTGTTTTGAACTGAATGTTCCCACGTATTGTTATAATGACCAGATAAATTCAATAAAGACTTAAACCCTTACATCACAGAATTCTCTGGAGGGTGTATAAATACTAGCAATAAAGTACATTCGGTGTTGACTAGTATTGACTGGCAGGCCTCCTGTTTCTATCCTGTCTTCTTATCTGTCTTTAATCCTCACCGTCCAACTCAGAAACTGTTCGTGGTCGGCAGGTCCGACAATGATAGCATGTGGAGAGCAGCCAGTCTGAGAAAACGTGACCTTTAGACGCATGCTGAAATGCGCCTCCATGAGCTGCTCTAGCAATGGCTATTGAGAAGCACCTACATACGAAAGCGCTATCTGCCTGTTGTTGTCAGTCATCTTCCTGCTGTTGTTGATACCCGATACTGCGTGGCACTATGAGGCTAAAGGAAGTCACATGTGTTTGTCAGATTGTCCCCCAAAAAGATCATAGAAGTTAAATGGTGCCAGTCATTTTCACATCTTCAGACAACTTATATCCAAAAACAACTGGCTTTGCATCCCATTTCCTCTTCCCTCATTTTCTGCCCTTTTTTTTTGAGAGATTTTCACTGTTGTAGGGCATGTGCGCTCACCAGACAGACAGAGAGAGACAGAGAGACAGAAAGCGAGAAATCACCCCCCAGGGGGGATGGTCACGCCACAATCCCTTCTCCTCCATTCTCCTCTCGGGATCTTGGGCACGCACGCACACGCGCCCGGCGTGAGTTCTAAGCCACCGGGTCCGGGACACGAACCGCGGTCGACTACGTGGGAGTCCAGCGACATAGCCATTACGCTAACTGCTGGTTCCCTCATTTTCTGCCCTTTAAAACAGTAAACCTGAGGCCGGTTCCAGGTCACGACTTTTCCATCAGAGAAGCTAGGCCCACCAATCCTTGCTTTTTTCTTTACCTGTGTGTCTTTGTATGTTTGTTATTACATCTATCAGCCTTCCCCACTCAGAAAACAGTGTTCAGCTGAGCTGGCCCTGGCAATAACACATGTGTGTGCACAAGGAGGAGGGAGAAAGGCATCTGAGTAGGGTCTCATCACACCATGACCCCCTTCCCCCAGCCCTCTGGCTCTTCAGGATCTTGGGTGTGCCCATGCCCGGTATGTTTCAGGTTGACCAGGACCATGGGTCAGGGCGTGTGCTGGCCATGTGGCTTATTTGCACCAACAAAACTGGGCCAAATCCAGTGTTTCTTAAAACTATGGAAGCCTTGCCTAAACTGGGTCCCAATTCCCAGGTAGCAACAACTGCTGGCCCTCTTCCCCTCAGTCCAGTCCCCACACTACCCTGGCCTCCCCTTCCCAGCAAGTTCCTTCCTTATACGTCCTGCTAGACTCGGTGTGCATTGGAGTCTCGTGAGTAATGGCTGTTCCCAAGAATTCATCTTGGAACAAAGACTCTCTCTGTGCTCTTGACAGTTAACATTTCTCAAGGAGAAAAATGGAGAGGTAAGAGATTTTAAAGTTCCCAGAAATGGAGAATTGTCTGTTGCTGGTAACATGCATGGTAGTATCTTTACCTGGATTGGGGTGCAGTGTATTTGTGCTGGGAAAATTCATTTTACAAGCTGTAGTGATGAACAGCGATTAAATATATAAAATAGATTAAATCAATAAATATTTCTCACCTCCATAACCTTTTCATGATGAACACATTGTCCTCTTCTCCTTCCTCTCTCCCAACTTACACCGCCATCTCTGTCCCTCCATGGCCGCCATCTCCTCTCGCCCACACCTCCCACACACATGACACACATCACTCACAGCTGCTAGCCAAGCACCCCGTCTCCTACGAGATCTCTCACCGGATCCAGCATGAAGCAGTTGACACCACACTCCATCGCGAGGACCAGCATGGTGGCACTGCCATAGAGCGCGTAGCCGGCCGCCACCAGGTTCCGGCCTGGCTGCAGTGCGTCCTTCTCAGAAGGTTCACCAGTTGATGTCTAGAGCAAGGGAGAAAGCGAAGTGTGTTTTTGTTTTGTTTTGTGGTTCTTTTTCCAATTCAGCCATTAACAGAATGCATCCTCAAGGTGCTCTTCTAATGCAATAGGGCGTCTTCCCAGAGGGGCTTTCCTCCATAAGCAGTAATCGACTGATTGTATTAGCACAGCAGCCCTCCTACCAGACCCCAGATTTCCTGCATCTGGATCCTTCTTTCCAATCAGTGTCTTCCTCCCATTATTCTAATGTGATATTCCCTCCCTTCTCCACTATCGCTTCCAAAAAGGAACAGACCTTCTTGCCAGTTCCCACTAATTTAATATTATTACGGGCATCAACGTCTTTCACCTGCCTCCTCCATCTTTATTTAAACAAATTAACACAAGGCTGCAGGGCAGTGAGTCTGCAGAGGAAATCAATTTTGTGAACTCTTGCCAGTTACAGCACATACCTCATTGGGCAGTGTGGTCCACCTCACTAACGAAGCCAAGAAATTCTCAGAAAGACAGAAACAAGATATCTCCCCAGTGTCATGTCAGGGCAGGACAGAAATTCCATTTTTTGACCATGACTCACAATAAGAAACACAATTTTTTTAATTTTTTTTCTCCCAGACAGTGCATGCACTTGTCAGAGAGACAGAGAGATGGGGAAAAAGGAAGAACCCCACAATGGAGCATGCTCATGCCGTAATCTCCTCTTCTCCATTTTTCCATCCTGTCAGGATTTGGGGCATGAATGCACATGTGTCCTGTGTGTTTTTCAAGCCACCAGGACCAAGACTTAAACCATGGTCAGCCACGTGGGAGCTGGGTTCCCTAACCACTAGACTACAATGCTGGCCCAAGTGCCGATCCACAGGCACACATGCACACAACAAAAATCTAACAAAACAATACCTACTTCTAGAATATGACCTGTACTTCAAATTGTGGTGTTTTTGTCCTTAAAAACACAGCCCATTGGGTCGTGTGGGCCACAGCTTGTCTAATACTAGAGAAGGAAACACCTTAAGCAGATGACTCCCCAACAATAATCGATGACTGATAATTATCTTCTCTATTACAACATTTGATCAGTTTCTCCAGTCCTTGAAACAGCACTCACACAAATCCTTCAGCTTGAATACTCACTACTTGATTTTAAGCAGAAATGAAAATAGGCAGTTTCCCCCGTTTCATTTATTCCATCCCTAATCAAAAATTCCAGCAGCTGACGATGAGAGCGTCTCGCAGCTGACGATGAGAGCGTCTCGACTGTGTGCCAGGGAGGGAGAAACATCCCAGCCAGAAACTTTCCAGGTAACTTGTTCTATAACTTTCAAAAGCATGAACCCTGGAACATCCTCATCAGAATTACCTGGGATACTTACTGAAAACACATTTTCTGGGGTTGCATCTTAGCTGTGCTATGTCCAACTGTCTATGGTGGGTCCTGGGAACCTGCATTCTGCCAAGCCCCATAGGTGACTCCTGCACTAAAACCTAAGAACCACTCACGTAGAAGGAGTACTCACAAAGGCCATTTCTCTCCTTGCCCTCCCCACCCCTGCTCCCCGTGGTTTTCATCTGGGTGGCCAATTGGTTAATTGGTTGAGTCGGATTGCAATATCTCACTAGCTTGTTTTGTGTTCACCAGATAACACATGCAGCTAAACACAGACTAAACATTGGATCGGAAATCCGAGTTGTTTTCCCTTACTCCAAATTTTGCCAAGGCACAACTTCGGAGAAAGGAAATGAATGGCCTTTGTCAATATGGACCACCTGTCTGAGGGTCATTTAAACAACTACCAGCCTCCTTGGAAGCCAGCGGCAAAGTGGAAAGACTCAGGCCTGTAACTATCCCCACCTCCAGGAAAGTGTGACTAACCAGTTCTGTACCTAAAGTCCTCGGGGAATGCACCTGGCCCAGACCATCCACATCGGCCTGTGGCCAAGATGCCAAAGTAAACAGACATTCCCAGAAATACTGTCACCAAAAGCTCTTCTACTTTCTCTTCCTCGCAGGGAGTAAGAAATAGTAACACTTGTCTATGACCTACACACTCAAAGGAAAGAGAAAATAGTTCCAAAGAATCATGGATTTGAAAGAATTATTTTCTAGGTGTAGGGGTGTGAGTATGGGAGAGGTGCCTTTCTAATGCATGAAACTTCCTCCAAACCCCAAATAATGAAAGCCTTCCTGCCAAAGGAATCCATTCCATTCTCTTACAGAGCCCCAGGGATCTACAGGCATCAAGCACTTGGAAAATTAGAAAGTGCCTGGCCCTCACCATTCTCTACTAATCTGAGGCTACCACCTGCTGTAGGTAGTGGTTTCTGTTTGATTGCACCCCATAAAAACAAAGAATCATGGATTTGAAAGAATTGTTTTCTAGGCATAGGGGTGTGAGTATGGGAGAGGTGCCTTTCTAATGCATGAAACTTCCTCCAAACCCCAAATAATGAAAGCCTTCCTGCCAAAGGAATCCATTCCATTCTCTTACAGAGCCCCAGGGATCTACAGGCATCAAGCACTTGGAAAATTAGAAAGTGCCTGGCCCTCACCATTCTCTACTAATCTGAGGCTACCACCTGCTGTAGGTAGTGGTTTCTGTTTGATTGCACCCCATAAAAAGGATAGGGGAAGAGTCCGTGGATTCTGTTGACTTGAGGTCTTGGAAGAGAAAGTCAAACTTAAGTGGGTAAGGTGGGGGGGGGGGGGGGGCGCGGGCGGGCACTGCCATGTTACTAGAGGTCTTCCCCAGCAGGGCAACCCTCCCTTTGACACTCTGCTTCTAGTAATGGGGTTGGATATTTTTAAAGGCCATTGCAGATTAGAGTGTGTCCAGGAAAGGATGTCCCAGCTAGAGAGAAGCCCCAAAACTATCTCATACAAAGACTACAAAAGAAAAAAAGAAAAAAAGAGGGGGTTGGGAGGGAAGGAAAGCTATTTCTACACATGTAAAAGAATCTTATTTTCTGATGCTCTAAAGTGTCCAATGAGCAATCACGAGGTAGATTTTAACTCAAATGTAGACAAACACTCTGTGTGGTTGCCTAACACATCAGGAAAATCTATCCCTTGTGGCTGTCAGGCCAGGAATGGGGCAACTCATCAGAAGATACTGCAACAAGAGCTGCATAAAACAGGGCCACATCCCACTGATGTCCCTGTTGAGTCTGTTTCCAAGCATCACAGGGCAAACCCTGGTCACTGTTTTGAGGCTCCAGTTACTAATACACATGCACCAGAAAAATCACACTCTAGCCAAAAACCATCTCTGCAAAAAGCAGGAAAAGTCTGTTTGGAAGCATGGGACACGTCGATGTTTATGCCACATACACTCTCAAATGATTTCAAATAATCATTAAGACTTTTGAAAACTGAAATGTCTCAGAATGTGTCACACTCATCATCTCTCTCAACCCTTTAAGAGAATCACTCCAGGCCAGCTGAGGTAGGACAGCAGCAACACACCACTCCACGAAGCTGAAGACACATGAGAAGGTTCCAGGTTCACATCCCAAGGCCTCCCTGTGTGTGAACCCATGAACCTGGTTGCCTGAAGCTGGGGTTGGATTACAACAAGATGCCCCATTTAGGGGCGTCTCTCTCTCTATCTCTTCTCTTTACAAAAAAAAAAAAAAAAGTAATTTCAGTTTACTAAAAAAGAGTAGATACAAATCATTGAGCTGTTGTAGTGCATGTAATTCAAGCTGCTGTTGCAAATTAGATTGATTTGCTTCGTTTTGTTTTGTTTCTTTAGTTGACAGCCAATGTCTCTCAATCTTCTAAGGGCGTTTTTTTCTTAAATGAGTTTATTGGGGCAGACAAGGTGAAGAACAGGGCGGGCAAACATCAGTGTTGCTTTAATTTTGGTTACATCATTAACCAGAGGTCTTTCTCCACATGACAGATGTTAGCTATAACCCTCTCTACTGTCCTACAGATCTGACACTCAGCAGGGAAAATATCTGTCTGTATCTGTAACAGAAATGCTGTTTCAAGGCATGTCTTGGAAAACAGGAGAACTGTTGGCCTTTGTGTTTTTGGTATGAAAATCAGAATTGTAGGACTCAAATTGTTTTTGTTGCAAATCTCCCCCTTACCCAAGGGGCAAGCCAAATACATCCCGATGACCAGACATGAATTCTCCATGGTGGTTCATGTCTTGGAAAACAGGAGAACTGTTGGCCTGTGTTTTTGGTATGAAAATCAGAATTACAGGACTCAAATTGTCTTTGTTGCGAATCTACCCCTTACCCAAGGGGCAAGCCAAATACATCCCGATGACCAGACATGAATTCTCCATGGTGGTTCCACTTTTCCTATGAAAGGAATTATGGACAGTAAGCCACCTTTAGAAATAAAGTGTAAATATGCGGTCTGTCTACTTCAATGGTGACCTGTGTATCCTGGAATAGAATTCACCTGAACTAATGCCCTTCTTCCGCTAAGAAGAAGAATCAGAGGCTCAGTTGCAACTGTACCTACCTGTCTCCTGACTTTAATACCAAAAAAGTTTAATTAAAGAAGTGACTGATACTGCTGCTTCCTTGGACTCAGCCATCAAATATACTAAAAAAGTCTCTCAAAACTAAAAAACAAATAATGTGTTTACAGGTACAAGAAAGAGCCAGTTTATATTTATCCTAAATGGTGAATGACAAGCTTGTGCTTTTCAAGGTTTTTTTAATCTTTATATTTCTCCCAATAGGCCTCTAAGTTGTTATAACTTATATCGCCAGACTAACAACAAAGATAAATACCTTTCTAATCAGGTCATGTTACAAAAATCTATAGTCCTCAATTATCGTCACACTCTAGACAACTAAGCTCAAATACTGTTAAATTAACTATATAACAACAAAGATAAATACCTTTCTAATCAGGACATTTTACAAAAATCTATAGTCCTCAATTATCATCACACTCTAGACAACTAAGCTCAATACTGTTAAATTAACTATTTAGCCTAAACCTTAACCTGTTTAAATTCATTTCAGCGTGTTTCATAAAACTCCTGTTAAGGGGTACGCCTCAGTCGTCACATTAGTCCTCCTGGTGTGCCCTAGCCCCTCAAGCCTTAAATGCTTCACACGCAGCCATCCCTCTAAATAGTCTTATTTCAATCAGATCCATAAAAACTCAAAAAAAGACCTGTTGACCTGTATGACATCAGATCCAACTTGTATAATATCGTGGCCTGTAAATTTCATGCTAGAAGCCAAAAAAACCTTCTAATTTCTATGCTAAAAAACAAATGAAACAAAACACGTCATTTATGATGGTAACAGAGAGTAGCACAAATGCCCTAAGTTTTGATCAATCACTCAAATATTTCAGAGGCTGACCAAAAGGGGGGAAATTGTTAAATTAAACTATTTTGGCCTCAAACAGCTGCTGTATTCCCACATTTTAATTCCTATAGATGAGCCAAAATCATACAGGTTAGGCTGTTTTTCTGAGCTGGTTCCTACGTTAGAGCCAATCACAGCAGCTAGGCTTCAGTCAGTCACAGGTATTCCACCTTTTAAATTGTGTTAATAGACAAAATTCAAAATGTAACCAATGATTTCTCTACCTCACCCCCTCACTTACGTTCTGTGTACAACACTTTCCTTTTACTACGCACCTCACTTTCCTGCTCTGTTGACTTAAAAGGCCAAGTTGACCACGGGGCTGCTGATTGTTCAGAAGTCTGGGGACAACTGTCCAATTTAAATCGTGTTAAGATTTGCTCTGTTAAAACTCTATTAAATACGCTGATTTATTTTTCTTTTAGCAGGTGAAAAAAATTAAAATACATAATATGTATTTTCCATGACATTTTTGAAGATCCCTCATCATTCTGGCTGCTTCACCACAGTGAAAGGACTAGACGCTCAACTTTAACTTTTCTCTTGACCCAAAGCCACATGCTTACTGTATCATATTTTACCTTTCTATAGATGCCGAAAATAGTTCCAATGGATGCAAGGCAATCAATATTAGAAGATCCATCCAGGGGATCAAAACAGACCACATATTTTCCCTGAGCAAAGAAAAAAAGAAAAGACAACTTTAAAATATTATAACGAGAGAGAGTAAACACTAAGTACACTTTGTATACATTGCAACAAGATGGAAAATATATAATATGGGGGTAAAGAGAATAATCTAGAGGAAAGTTTTAGAAACACAGGTCTAATCTATTTATACCTTGTCAAAGAAGAGATAAAGTAGCATACAGAATTTTTAAAAGGATAAAAATATGTACAGATATATGTGCACTAAAAATTCATTAAGCAAAGAAATGTGGTGTAGATGAAGATCATGGAATACAAATAAATCATAATTTCCTGCATCATAGATATGGTCCAGTCATAATTTTGTTGAGTTTCCTGGCAGCCGGAGAAAAAAAGAAATACTTTCTTAGGTGAAGCAAAGACTTCCCTATCATTAAGATCTTATGTGGGTCTTATAGACACTACTTGAGGATGTGGCACACAGAATTCTCAACAATATTCCTAACGTAATTTGTAAAGGAAATATCCCTCTGTTGTAGGAGGACCACCAGACATCATTCTGGGAACAGGATTCCCGTGATCTCCTGGCACTGGCTGGTATCAGCTCTCACAGGCTGATCATGCACAATTCAGCCCAGCTTTCAGCAGTGTTGTCATATTGATAGATTAAAATCAAGTATGGGAGAGTATTTACACCATAGAAATTGGTAAGCCCTGCAAATCAAAGGGGTTTTTTTATTGGTTTGGTTGGTTGGTTGAGTTGTTTTTTTTTTTTTTTTTTTTTTGGGGGGGGGGGTTCGTTTTGTTCTGTTCTGTTTTGAGAGTCAGTACACCACTGGGAATTTTCTATCTCCTAATTAGCCACTTTAAGATGTAGTTTTTTTGGTATTCTCTATTTTCCACAAGATAAAAATGATTCCATGACCTTCTGCTCTTAACAAATCATCCTCACTGACACAGGAGAAACTGTAAGCTGGAAAATGGGAACGTGCCTGCCATGAAGGCATACTGTAGTCAGAAAAATTTGGGGTGATCTTGAACAATTCAACCCATTCACCTAAAACTACCAGAGACCTTAAAGAGCCAAGAAGGAAAAAGTGTGAACTTTGAATCTGGCTTGTTTTTGCTATTAGGAATGTTGTAAAACAAGCTAATCAGATATGTGGTTCTAGCTCTTAATAAGGTCAAGACAAGCAACCTCTTTACTTTGTGATGATTTTCTTTTCTAATTCTACTTCATGTTCCCATTCATTTCAAACAAGGAATGACAGCAAATTCTTGTAACTGCACTTATAATCTTTAAGGTTTTTTTTTATTACAGTTGTTATTTTAATAACAGCTAGAAATATGTTCATTTGATAGTCTGTTTTGAGAATCCTTGGCTATTAAGCCCAGACAATGTAACAGGCATTGTGTCAGATGCTGGAATACAGAGAAGAAAATAATTTGTTTTCTTCCAGACCAATAGATATTTCAATGGACTAATCAGTGATACAAATTTTGAGCATTTAGGTTGGTAGCAGGGTTTAAAGATGGGGATTTCAGTGGACGGAGCTGCAGCAAATGAGCCAGAAGAAGCCAGATGACAAAGAGCCTTGAACATGGCAACAAAGTGTTAGGTTGGAGACAAGTCCATGGGAGTCTATGGTAGAGATGACAATAGCATGAACTCTAGTGGTAGTGCCAATGGTGGTGGGGGAAGGTCAGATCTGAGATACGATAGTGAGGTGACATCTGTGAAAAGATGATAGGAGGGAGCTAGGGCAACTCCCAGGCATCCAGCTTGGCTAACCAAGTAGTCATTCACGAAGCTAGAAAGAAAAATTGTTGCATTAAAACCCTCCAGTGTGGAAGGGCAGACCCACCCTTTTCTCCGGTTCTACTATTATGGCATGTTTATCTTCTTCAGACACAAGAACGCAGGTGGCAAATGAGGACTTTAACATGTTTATCACCAGGTCATTGGAGAGGACATCCAGCTTCTTCACTTGGTCACCAGTCACATTGGTAGAGCCAGCGATGCCGTAGCTGGAGGGAAGAAGAACCACGAAAACATAAGCCATGATCACTAGAATATGCATACACATCTACAAACCCATGGAAGGTGACCTTTCAGCAAGATTAAGAAGAAAGGACTTAAGATTGTATTTTGGGAGAAACAAAATAGAAAGGGTCATTGTCACTCTGGGTCAGCTCCCAGAGAGGAGAAAATGCTGGCGTTCACCTTTCAGGAAGAACCTGTCATGGTACCCAGCAAACCTTTGTGTCAAATCAGCATTTCTCAACATTTTGTAAATTTTGGTCCCCCTAAAGAGCCTTTGTAAATATTTTTGTCCAGCTACACTCCCATACAAAATTTTACTTTTTTAGAAAATTATTTTATTTAACTTTATTTATTTTAATTTAACCAGATAGGGGGAGAGAGAGAGAGAAAGATGGAAAGTGAGAAAGCAAGCGGCCAGGTCCAGGACTTGAACTACGGTCAGCCATGTGGGAGTCCAGCGGCCTTAACCACCATGCCACCTGCCGGCCCCTGAAATTTTACTTTTCATACCACAGATACAGTGTATATCTGTTGGTTATTTATGTACATCTGTGCTTTATGCATTATAAGCTTTTGTTCTGGCCCAACCCCAGTGGTGCAGGAGGCAGGGACACTGCTGTGTGATGCTGAAGGCCATGTGGGAAGATTCCAAGTTTGTGTCCCAGGTCGGCCTCAACACACTGCCCATGCCCACAGGTGTGTCTGTGACTCTGGCTGGCTACATAGCTGGGGGAAGAGGGCCGTGTGGAGGCCCTGTCAAAGATGCCTCTTTTTCATTCACTCAGTAAATATTTTTGAGTGTTTTTGTTTTTTGCTTACCAAATATTGCCTCCAAATGCATGGTTGAGAAAAAGAAGCCGAGGCTAGAGAGAGCTACATCAAGCAAGGGATCTATAATTCTATAACTGAAAATATATTAAAAGAAACATCACCTGGTGCCACTGCCTCATTTTATAGAGAAGGAAGCTCAGATCCCAAGATACCCGTGGGCTTCTTCAAACTGCAGAGGTTGAGAACAGGGCAGAGGCCCCGTCCAATTTCCTGGCCCAGCTCTGTCAGGGACTCCCCTCTGCCCTACAGAGGTCCTATGGGATGGAAGCAGCAGGGGGCAGAGTTTGTACTTTTTTAAGAGAGATTTTTTTGCTACAGGACACGTGTGCTCGCCAAAGAGACAGAGAGGCAGAAAGCAAGAAATCACCCCACGAGGAAATGGTCACGCTGCAATCCCTTCTCCTCCACTCTCCTCATGGGATATTGGGCACACACGTACACACACACACACACACACACACACACACACACATCCAGCATGAGTTTCAAACTGCCAGGTCCAGGACTCGAACTACAGTCGAATATATGGGAGTCCGGCAACGTAACTATTACGCCATCTGCTGGTCCCAAATTTTACTTTTAAGCTACCTGCAAGTCAATTAATTGCGGGAATTCAAGCATCCAAGTGACTTGTCTGAAATCAGCCTGCTTATGAGAAGGAGGCAGAGACAGGTTATCACAGCCTGGGGTTGACTAGGAAGCCAGAGAGGAGGGATGTGCTTTATAGGAAGAAGGCATATGGTTCAGGATAAGAGACGGAGTGTGGGATGAGAATGAGAACGAGCCTTGGCAATCCCACCAAGCAGCTGGATGTAGGTGTTAAGGGATAATGTCACCCATGGCCAAGAGTGCTGTGAGCACCTGCCTGCAACTGATGGTCACTATTTCAGAGACTGTAGCTGCTTCAACTTCCAAAAGCTCATTTGCTCAAAATATAACTTGTTGTGTCTGGTTGGTCCAAACCGACCCAACACTAGAAACCATCCAGACCCAGATGCCTGGCTTGGCCTGGCCTGACCGTCTCTGGGAGGAAGCCACACTTGTTCCATAAGCCCATCAGCCATTGTGGGCTACTCTTAGCTTCATTCCTCTTTGGCCTGGAAAACAGCATCTCCTCCTGGCCTCTTCTCCTTGTCACTCCTCCGTTGTGAGTGAAAGATCTGACAGACTTGCAGCTGTAGTCCATGTCTCTAGCATTTTGGTCTTTATTTCTAAAGGCTAATGCTGAGGAAGAAGAAGGCAGCCATATGCTGGGTAGGCCAAGGGGGCTTGGCAGGGCCCACTAACCCAAATACATCTCTCACACCGGCCCCACCAGCAGGAGTGTTCCCAAGCCTTCCCAGCCAGAGGTTTCCATTAGAATCACATTCAGGAGGGCAAATAGTTCTGAGGGGCCTGGAACATGGGTTTGAACGGAGACCTGGTTCAGACCTCAGCTCCGCACATCCCTTGCCATCTCGGATCCTCCCTCCACTTTTGTATGTACCCAAAGAGGGTGCTGATCTCCACCTTGTGGGGCTGCATGTACACAAGGGCTTGGCATGGCCTTTGGCCCCTAATAGGTGCAGGCCAATGGGGACCACCCCAGGGAGGCTGGGACACCAGGACAGAGGAGCTGAGGGCAGCTGGATGAGGCACTCTAGACAGGCACAGGAAGAGACAGCCTGATTCTCACCTGGGCCCAGGTTCTTCCCCCAGTGACACTCAGACTGGGTCCCTTTCACACAGAAGTTCCCTAGAGGCCCTGTTTGAGTGTTCGTTTATTCCACAAATATTTACTGGGGACCCATTGTGCATGGGGTACTGTTCTAGGTGCTGAAGACACGGTGCTGACCAAGACAGATGAGATTCCTATCCTTGGGGAGATTACATTCTTGTGAGGGGAGACAAACGAGGAGTGAGAAACGGGTCAGTGTGCTGGGACGGACAGGAGAACGTCAGCACAGCCTGGTGGCCGTCAGCAGGGACTGACCTGCAACACTGGAGCCACGTGGCTGAGCACGTCCCAGGGAGCCTGATCTGGAGCACAGGTATGTGTCTAATATCCCAAAGAACTGGGGGGCTGGGGATGTGGCTGATGCCGTGAGACCCTGCTGAGGATGCTGCTTCTCTCGCTCTCTTACCCCCTCTCATGTGCGTGCACTCACACTCTCCCTCATAAATAAAATGAACTGTTAAAAATATATAATGTCACATAGTGACAGGCGCTCACAGCCAAGATGACAGAGAGGGACGTGTGGCAGAGCAGGTTGCCAAGGAAAGTCTTGCTGCAAAAGGGACATTTGAGCTCAATGGTATTTTGCATGATTCTCCTAAGAGAGAGTATGAAAATAAGCTGGCCTGCAAGGACGCCAAAGGAGCGCTCCATGTTAGTTATCTAGCCAAAGAAAACGTTCAGTTTGCTTTTTACATATTTCCAAGCAGAAGGAGATGGATACGCTGTACACATACATCTAAGTAACTTTTTAAGAGAGATTTTTGCTTTAGGGCATGTGCACTAGACAGAGAGACAGAGAGACAGAAGGCGAGAAATCCCCCCCTCAATGAGGTATGCTACACACAATCTTTTTTCTCCATTTCTCCATCCTATCAGGATTTGGGGCATGTACACATGACTGGCCTGTTTTTCAAGCGACCAGGGCTAGGATTTGAACTATATTTGGCCATGTGGAATTCATACACAGGGCTTAAGTGCTGCACTATGGAGCCAGCCCTAACCTCCAGTTTTTGAAGCATATAAAGCATATATAGAGATATTATTCTGGACCCCTCAAACACAAAACTCATGCACTTTGTGGCTCTTCTAGGACATCACATAGTAACAAGAGCCCCAGCATTAAGAAAGCCTGCAAGAGAGCACAGGAAAAGTGATTCGAAGATAGAAACAGGGTTCGGGAGAATGTATCCCAAGACTGACAGCCAATAATGCTGCCATGTATAAATTTTTTCTAAGTTTATCTATTTATTTCCCCCATGAGCTAGAAAGACAGACACAGAGAGAGAGAGAGAGAGAGAGAGAGAGAGCACTCCGATAGGATCCCAATGCCATGATCTATCCGCAGCCCCCAAGAAGCCTTGGACCATGGGCACACCCATGGCTGCTGTACTCAGGGAGGTCTCCAAGGATGAACCTAGAACTTTCCCGCATGGGTCAACCTTGCAGTGTCCTGCACTCCCACTATGCCTCCTTCCAGCCCCTAGTGCTGCCATGTTAATAGCATTGATGTCCAGATTCCCATCATATCTTTGGGCATTCTTTGAGTTGCATCTTGGCATATGAGGTAAGCCGTCCCCTGTGTTACTCACACTGTCTGCATTATTCTGCTCAGAGAGGCACAGCAACAACGAGGAGGAGAACTAGACAAACTCCACTGAACTTCTTGTGACACATCTTGGGAGGATCCAAAAAAGGGTTGCAAGATGTCTCCATGGTGACATGTTGCCATAGGTCAATGAAAAGCCGGTAGCAGCAAAGGCTTTGTGACTTAGATCAAAGCCCTCAAAAATATCCTTGAGAAACTAGTCAGCTGAAGAGCTCATAGGGTCTATTTTCTCTGTAAGTTTGCAGAAACCACTTAGAAACAATAAATTATGCATGTAGATTGGTCATCCTTTTCAAAGGTCCAGAGGATGGATTGACAAGAACCTCCTCTGCATACACTGATGCCCATGCAGAGCACAGAGCAATAATAGCAGGGGTGGGTTTCAGTGCCTGTCAAGACAGCCCAGGCCTCTGCTTGACCCACTGAGCAGAGGTCAGAGATCTTGTTTCAGATACATACTTGATTTGCTGCCTTGGTAATGGGACTGGGTTGTTTGGTTGCACTTTATGAATGGACTTCATGTGGCCCAAGCCTAACTGTGCACCTGCTGAAAGCAGTAAGCTTTTTTAACACCTCCTGATCCTAACAGTGTAACCCGCCTTCAGAACCAAAAGCAGGAGTGGGCTTCAGCTTCTGGCAAAACAGCCCAGACCTCTGTCTCACCCTTTGAGTCCAGACTTAGAGAATGAATGGACAGCGTTCCCCAAACAAGTTCTAGGCAGACTCCAGAAGAGCACTGAGTGGGGGAGTTCCAGACAGGGACTGAGAATAGGAAGGGAGGGCACAATTGCACTCAAAGGGACACAAACAGGGCCTTGCACACACCTCCTGGCTCCTTCTCAGATCTGCTCCCAATCTGCGGCTCCCTGGGGCCACCATAAGGCAGCAAATGAGGCTGCAGGGATATGGGGAAACCCTGGCACAACCCTGTTCAGTGAAGCCTCCCACAGGGCCAGCTGTGCCTTGCAGTCAATGCAGAGAGAAACGAGCTGAGCTGGTGAAGAAACTGGCTGCTCTGAGCATGTCATAACTCTCCCCGTGGCCTCCTACCCACAAAGGACTCAACAGCAGGTATGCGTTGAGAGTGCAGGGCCAGGGAGGCGACTCTGAGCGAGCCCATGACTTCACCTGCAGAGGAAGCTCTCCTAAGTGGGAGTTCTCAGAGTGAAGAACGCATTGTGAGCTTTTGTCCTTCTTCTCCCTCCTGGGCCTCAAAGGAGAAATGTCACAGCCTGAGGATGTGAGGAGGGAAATAAAGCGGCACTCCCCCGCTCCCCAGAAGTAGGAGCAGAACAAGAGCGCAAAGTTCCTGCCAGACCTGAGTGCACTGGCTGCTAATGTGGTCAACAGAATGTAAAAGTCCTGCAGGCCACAGAGGCCCATGGGTCCTGGAAATCTGCAAGCATGAGACCCTGGGACTCAGAACCTCAAATTAGGGCATATTGTCATACACATTTCAGCTATCTTTCAGGCATCTATGAATTAGAACTGACTTTCCAAAAAATTAAAAGTTCTAGAGTATGCTTTTAATTTTTTTCTATTTTTCCAGATGGTGCTTACCAGAGAGAGACAGAGTGAGGGAGAGGGAGAAAGCAGCCCCCAATAGGATGTAGTCATGCTGCAATTCTTTCTCCTCCATTTCTCCAGCCTCTCAGGATTTGGGGCATGCACACACATGTACCCATTGTGTTTGTTTTTGAAAGCACCAGGGCCAAGATTCAAATCATGCAGACAGCCATGTGGGATCTGGCATCCTTAATTGCTAGGCTATGAGGCCCTTAGGATATGCTTTTAAACTGTGCTGTCTTGGGCCAGCAGGTGGCATGGTGGTTAAGACACTAAATTCCCACATGGCCAGTCGTGGTCAAGTCCTGGGCCTGGTGGCTTGCTTTCTCACTTTCTCTGTCTCTCTCTGATGAGTGCATGAGCCCTGCTACAAACTAAAAAAATGATAATGATAAATAAAATTAAATAAATAACTAAAAAGGAAAAAAATCTCACTATCTCAGGAGACCCCGCCTATTTGACCCTCAGGTAGTTAAGTCAAAGATAAGATTTTCTTGGAATAGAAAAGCAAAACAGTGATAATGAAACACTAACCATATAGTAATTTATATTTTTTCAAATCTCATTCTATGTTGTATCTTGATTTAAGTTTATAAGACAAACATGTAGTTGAACATAAACCTATTGGATAATCTTAATAAAAAGGCTTTTTTTTTAAATAAGGAAAGCAAAGCTGATTAACATTTGTTAACAAGTCATAATGAGCAGGCCTTCCCTAAGACCAGAAGACAATGTCCTGTAAGGTCATGCCTCCATGCCTTAGGCTCTCTTGGTCCTCTCTGGCTTGGGTTTGGGAGAATAAACCCTTTCCTCCCCAGTGCCCTAGGGAGTCATGACTCATCACAGACACTGGACCCTCTCTCCTAAAAACATCACCAGGCTCCTAACATCATGAGGTCTTCCCTGGAGCCTAAGGGTCTTCAGCTTCCAGCTCTGACTTTCAAGTTCTTACCCATTCTTGTCTCTTGGGCACCGCCTAATAAACCGGTTAACAGGTTTTCATATTCTAGGTCAAGATAGCACCTCCCCCCCCCCCCCAGCTGCTGTGGTTTTATTTCCAGAACCTGCCCCCAAGTCAACAGTGCTGCCTATTAACCAGAAATATATGCATTAGGTACACAAATGAGACCCACATTAATGGGTGGGTCCTTTCCAGTAGCCACTGAGAGGAAGTGTAGAGTTCTGCCACCCCTGGAAATGCCATCTACAATCCTGATATCAGAGGACTTGGCCCAGCTGCTCTGTGCAAGAATGCTAGAGAGGAGGTCCTCTGGGTGTTGGCAGCTCACCCACTGGGCTCGCCTGGGGACCAGTCACTCCCACACACATTTCTCTACTTGGGATGGGTGCAGTTAGATCCTTAGAGGCAGCTGGAGTTTTTCTGATGAGGTCTGAAGTGAAAGCCCAGGCACTAGGTAAGTACTGGACACTGGGAGTATTCTCTGAGAGGACAAACTCTTGCACATGAATGTTATACCTGAATGTGGCTCTAGAAGAAGGAAGATCTTCTAGTTCTTGAGCTTAGAGAACAAAAATATTTTGTTCACAATGTATCCTTAGTACCTGGATAATGCCTACATATAAGTGCTCAGTAAATACTTTTTGAATGGATAAATGAATTTACGGAGCAAAAAGTTTCAAGGATTCCTAAGATTATAAACTCCATTAGACCCAGCGCTACTGGCAATGCCTCCCTCCACAATCTCTACATCCACGGCCCCCACACTCAGAAGACCCACTGTAGACCTGCATACCCTCTTGATAACAGTGAGCTTGCTATGCAAAGCTTACTGTCAAGGAAAGTGCAATGGCCCTGCCCTCCAGTCAGTTCATCAGGAAACTGCAGGGGATAATGGTCAAGACCACAGGCTGGGTTCAAATCCCAGCTCTGCCACATGCTCAGCAAATCTGGTCAAGTCATGTAGCATCTCTGACCTCTGGTTCTTCACCTGTAATAAGGGAATATAGAATATCTGCTCCATAGTGTGTACAAGGGGTAATGATCAAGTTAATATAGGTAAAGGCACAGAATCTTTCCTGGTACATACGCAGGGGCATAAGAAGATATCGTTCCATTCCCACCCTTGCCCTCAGCAACAACACACTCATTCTGGGACCAGCAGTTAGCCTAATGGCTATGTTGCTGGACTCCCATGTAGTTGGTTCCCATGGTTCGAGTCCTCGTTCGGTAGCTTAAACTCATGCCGGGCGTGTGTGCATGCGTGCCTAAGGTCCCGAGAGGAGAATGGAGGAAAAGCAATTGTGGCGTGGCCATCCTCCCTGGGGGGGTCACTTCTCACTTTCTATCTCTCTGTCTCTCTGTCTTTCTGGCGAGCGCACGCACCCTATAGCAAAAAACTCTCAAAAAAACAAAAACAACAACAACAACAGCAACAACAAAACACTCATTCTGAGAAGGGTCCTGGCAAGAATATGATGCCAGGAGACCTGGGTTCAAATTCTGTCTTTCCCTCTCACTCACCTTTCTTACTCACAACCTCCATCATGTTGTCCAAATTCCCTCTTGATTCTTCTGGTCAAGTTTATAAGGATGAGGGACAGTGTGTGACATGTACCTGGTTTATGGCACCCCTCCCCCACGGCAGCTGTCAGTTCTCTTGATAGAGCCACATCCGCTTCCACAAAAGGGCTGCTTGAGAAGGGTGCGGAGGAGGAGGAGGTATTTCTAAACCAGTTTTGCAGACAACTCCTGGAAGACCGCCAATGCATACCTATGATCACACGTAACTCACAAAGCAAACAACACTTCAAGGTTTTTTTGATAAACGATCACTGGGGATATTATTTTATTTGAGATGCTTATGACATTTCACTTCAATTGGATTCAAATTTCTTGGCCCTGAAGCCCAAATAGTTCAAGTAGGGATTTTTGGGAAAGCACTCTGTTGGAGTTTAAGCCCTTGTAGCCTTTTTTCTTTTAAAATTCCAGAGACCCAGAAAATCTCTTTCTGGACTTTAGGGAGAAAAACTTGGTTTGAAGAGCTGTCTACAATATCTCTTCCTTCACTTTTATTGTAAACATCATTCAAAATTCGCAAAAGCTATGGGGCAGGAGAAGAGAAGAGTGTGGAGAAGGATAGCAAGAGAACAAATAGAGAGGCATGACATTAGTGGGACACAGACATGGTTTATTACCTGTTGATGACTTGTACAGTATTCTCAACTGGACTGGTCTGAGAAATATTTCATGTTGGGTAGTCTTTTTATAAGCAAAATGATACATAGTGATTGAATGTTTAAAAAATAATTGAAATAATAATAATAATCTGGAAAAAATAATGAAAAGCTATTGGATGATGATGATGGGGATTTTAATGTCTTTGTATTGACTGTTATGTATGGTATTCCTTCTGGAAAAAGAAATGTAATACACTGTAAAGTTATATGTAATTCAATATAATATAAACAAGATTATGATCATAATAAAAAAAATTTTTAATTTTTTTAAAAAATTTGAAAAAGCTGTAAGTCATGTTAATTCATATGATAAGAAACTCATCAAAGTGTACAATAATTTGGTCAGTATTTTGAAATCCTTGGGAATCTGGATTAAATATTAGAACTGTTTTTTTAGTTTGCATGCAGTTTCCTAAATGGAATGAGCCATCTTGCAGTCATGTAGTTGGTGAGCCTTCATACGCGGATGTATGGTGATCGGCAAAGTTCCTTTCGCAGCGTTCGTGAACCACAGCACTAAGCACAGACCTGCAGCCTGAGCTGCACACTTCCAGATGAGTTCACAACGACTTCCTTGATCAACTCACGGACTTAGCTCGTTTCCTCCTAACACCAACACAAGAGTGCGTGAGCAGCAGCACTCGAGATGGCACACAGAACACCCAACCCAACCCAGAGGCTGATCCATTCATTTAATCCTATCACTAAAGTCAGAGATAACACTGACTTGTTACTGATTGATTCCATGGTCAATGACCAACCATTCGCCTCGCTGGGGACATTCGGGGTTAGCTCAGAAATACTTGGAAGAAGAGCCGCCAGCCAGCTTTCAAAGGTCACAAACTCCAACCTTCATTAGTGTCCACGTGGGCTGAAAATGGGCAAACAGGATGGTGTGTGGCTGGCTGTACTTCTTTTATGGAAGGGAAGTTACAATTCACTTTTTGTTCATATGGAGGAGATAATTCAACCCATAGACTAAATCTGATCAAGTTTCTGAAGTATATCATAAACTCTGCACATTTCAAAATAAGCTTAAACATGAATTAGCTGATCTGTAATTTCAAAATTAAAACTGAAGTCCTTGGGCCAGCAGATGGCCGTGGAGGTTAAGGTGGCTGGATCTCATGTGGCCAACCGTGCAGTTTGAGTCCAGGACCAGATGGCTTGAGAACCATGCCGGGCATGTGTGCATACATGCCCTGAGAGGAGAATGAAGGAGAAAGGATTGAGGCATGGTCATAACCCCCTCCGAGGGGGTTGATTTCTTTCTCTTTCTCTCTTTTTTCCTCATGAGCATACACATGCTTCAGAAAAAAAAAAAGAAAAGAAAA
>NW_006209153.1:294189-309592 GCF_000334495.1 Tupaia belangeri chinensis | reverse complement strand
ATCTCTCTGTCTCTCTGTCTTTCTGGCGAGCGCACGCACCCTATAGCAAAAAACTCTCAAAAAAACAAAAACAACAACAACAACAACAGCAACAACAAAACACTCATTCTGAGAAGGGTCCTGGCAAGAATATGATGCCAGGAGACCTGGGTTCAAATTCTGTCTTTCCCTCTCACTCACCTTTCTTACTCACAACCTCCATCATGTTGTCCAAATTCCCTCTTGATTCTTCTGGTCAAGTTTATAAGGATGAGGGACAGTGTGTGACATGTACCTGGTTTATGGCACCCCTCCCCCACGGCAGCTGTCAGTTCTCTTGATAGAGCCACATCCGCTTCCACAAAAGGGCTGCTTGAGAAGGGTGCGGAGGAGGAGGAGGTATTTCTAAACCAGTTTTGCAGACAACTCCTGGAAGACCGCCAATGCATACCTATGATCACACGTAACTCACAAAGCAAACAACACTTCAAGGTTTTTTTGATAAACGATCACTGGGGATATTATTTTATTTGAGATGCTTATGACATTTCACTTCAATTGGATTCAAATTTCTTGGCCCTGAAGCCCAAATAGTTCAAGTAGGGAAGAAAGCACTCTGTTGGAGTTTAAGCCCTTGTAGCCTTTTTTCTTTTAAAATTCCAGAGACCCAGAAAATCTCTTTCTGGACTTTAGGGAGAAAAACTTGGTTTGAAGAGCTGTCTACAATATCTCTTCCTTCACTTTTATTGTAAACATCATTCAAAATTCGAAAAAGCTGTGGGGCAGGAGAAGAGAAGAGTGTGGAGAAGGATAGCAAGAGAACAAATAGAGAGGCATGACATTAGTGGGACACAGACATGGTTTATTACCTGTTGATGACTTGTACAGTATTCTCAACTGGACTGGTCTGAGAAATATTTCATGTTGGGTAGTCTTTTTATAAGCAAAATGATACATAGTGATTGAATGTTTAAAAAATAATTGAAATAATAATAATAATCTGGAAAAAATAATGAAAAGCTATTGGATGATGATGATGGGGATTTTAATGTCTTTGTATTGACTGTTATGTATGGTATTCCTTCTGGAAAAAGAAATGTAATACACTGTAAAGTTATATGTAATTCAATATAATATAAACAAGATTATGATCATAATAAAAAAAATTTTAATTTTTTAAAAAAATTTGAAAAAGCTGTAAGTCATGTTAATTCATATGATAAGAAACTCATCAAAGTGTACAATAATTTGGTCAGTATTTTGAAATCCTTGGGAATCTGGATTAAATATTAGAACTGTTTTTTTAGTTTGCATGCAGTTTCCTAAATGGAATGAGCCATCTTGCAGTCATGTAGTTGGTGAGCCTTCATACGCGGATGTATGGTGATCGGCAAAGTTCCTTTCGCAGCGTTCGTGAACCACAGCACTAAGCATAGACCTGCAGCCTGAGCTGCACACTTCCAGATGAGTTCACAACGACTTCCTTGATCAACTCACGGACTTAGCTCGTTTCCTCCTAACACCAACACAAGAGTGCGTGAGCAGCAGCACTCGAGATGGCACACAGAACACCCAACCCAACCCAGAGGCTGATCCATTCATTTAATCCTATCACTAAAGTCAGAGATAACACTGACTTGTTACTGATTGATTCCATGGTCAATGACCAACCATTCGCCTCGCTGGGGACATTCGGGGTTAGCTCAGAAATACTTGGAAGAAGAGCCGCCAGCCAGCTTTCAAAGGTCACAAACTCCAACCTTCATTAGTGTCCACGTGGGCTGAAAATGGGCAAACAGGATGGTGTGTGGCTGGCTGTACTTCTTTTATGGAAGGGAAGTTACAATTCACTTTTTGTTCATATGGAGGAGATAATTCAACCCATAGACTAAATCTGATCAAGTTTCTGAAGTATATCATAAACTCTGCACATTTCAAAATAAGCTTAAACATGAATTAGCTGATCTGTAATTTCAAAATTAAAACTGAAGTCCTTGGGCCAGCAGATGGCCGTGGAGGTTAAGGTGGCTGGATCTCATGTGGCCAACCGTGCAGTTTGAGTCCAGGACCAGATGGCTTGAGAACCATGCCGGGCATGTGTGCATACATGCCCTGAGAGGAGAATGAAGGAGAAAGGATTGAGGCATGGTCATAACCCCCTCCGAGGGGGTTGATTTCTTTCTCTTTCTCTCTTTTTTCCTCATGAGCATACACATGCTTCAGAAAAAAAAAAAGAAAAGAAAAGCAAAAAAAAAAAAAAAAAAACTGAAGTTCTTTATTATTATTCTATCGAGCAATTGTCAGGACCCAACATATAGAAGCAATATTTCTAGGCACAGCATGAACATGATGGGAGGACATTTCCTGTGACCAATCTGACAGGGCAACTTTATTTTAGTAGGTAATAGTCTAGTCCGGGGTAGGGCCCTGCTGGCACACACACACATATATATATAAAACATATAATAGTATATATATTATATATAATATATAACATATATATATGTGTTATATGCTCTTCTGTAAAACAATGATGGCATCAGTACTCAATTAATGAGCTCAGTTCATCCTCACACAACTCTAAAGTTAAAAAATACACCTGTCCTCATCTTACAGGTAGGAAAACCAAGGTTCAAAGATGTTATGACAACTACTCAAATCCTCACAGAAATTACTGAGTTGTCAGAAAAGTCATGACAATTTTTTTTTTCATGAAAAAATGCATCACGGGGACCAGCAGATGGTGAAGTGGTTACGTCGCTGGACTCCCACGTGGTCGAGTGTGGTTCTGGTTTGAGTCTGGCCCGAGTAGCTTCAAAAACATGCTAGGCATATGTGTGTGTGTGCCTAAGACCCCAGGAGAAGAATGGAGGAGAAGGGATTGCACATGGCCATCCCCCCTGGGGGTGACTTCTCCTTTTCTGTCTTTCTGTCTCCAACTATCCAGTGAGTGCATGTGCCCAAAAATCTCTAAGAAAAAAACGCAGAGTGACTTTTCTAACAACCCAGTAAATAGCAGAGCCAGAGAATTTGAGAAAGTCCTATCTCTCTTCAAAATGTGATCTTAAGCCCTGCAAGTACCTGTTCTGCTAAATCCAGTTCTGAGTTTCTTCTCTGCCTTAGGGTGAATGTGCCAAAATCCATGGCTAAATGGATCAGTGGTCAGTGTTTCAAGTCCAAATGCCAGGCTGGAACATCTAACTGCAGGCTGGACAACACCTCCTGTGCCTCAAGTTCAATGTCTCCAAAATGTTGGAATCCTCTTCTCACCCCTCCCCAGCCTCTAAAACCAGCTCCTCCTTTGGAATTCCGTTTTGTGTTGTATGTTATTTTCTGATGACGCATTAATTCTCTCAATTGCTAGGACTAGCTCTTCAAGAGAGCCACCTTTACCTAGTCCATGCTCAGACTTCCCCCAGTCCTTTCAGCCCTCTCTGTAGCTCCGTCAGCTCCTTGCCTCACCTCTCCCCTTCTCCACTCGTTCTCCCCAAGCCCTCACTTTCTCCCTTCCTACTCTGTACTTCTGACCACAGCTTCCCTAGAATTATGTCTCATCATGCCACTGTGCTACTCAACAAACTCAAAAACCTGTGCTCTCCCCTTCGCATAACCCCCAAAGTATGAAGGGTTCACCCTGCCATTGGATGCACCCCCAGTGGGTGCATCCCACAATTTCACATCCACAAACGCCCTGCCTGTGTGCTCCATGCTTTCATCAAAGCAAGTGAGAAACTTTCCAGAAACACTTTACCACCTCTTGGCCTTTCTTCCTGACCTTCTAACCTGAACTGTTTTCTAGCCATTAGGTCCTATGGCTGTCTTTTACTGCCTATCACAGAGGCCTGTCTTTTTTTGTTTTTAAATTTATTTCATCTGTAAGAGAGAGAGAGAGAGAGACCAACAGAGTCTTCATGCAGCAGTCCACCCAGTCTCAGCCAACCTGGATCACAGGCAGCCATGTGCAGGCTCCCAGCACCCTCCCTGTATGCTCAGGGCAGTCCTGGGATGTGAACCCAGGACCTTCCCTATGTGGATCCAGTTGCATGACCACCGTCCCCCTGCTTAGTCTCACAAATGCCCGCCGTTTCGATTCTCCATGATCCTTTATACTTGAATTGTGTTTTGGGCACTTCTATGAAAGCAACTTTCAGAACCTCTATTGTGTTTTATAACTAGTTCTACACTTGTCTTATTGTTCCCTATGGAGTCAGCTCTGTGTCATGTTCACCTCTCTATCTCTTCTAGAACTTCGTTCATTATGGGTGTTCAGTAACATTTTGTGACATTGAATGGAATCAGACAATTCTTCAGCCAGCAATTTGGAAATGTATGCAAAAGAGAATTCAGCTCTACAACACACATACGAACACACACACACACACACACAAACATGCATGCACACACACACATACGCACACAAACCGTAAGCCATTAGATGAGCGTTTTTCCTCAAAGGAATGAAAACAAAGAAGTGGGAGGACACTTGAGTTTGACATTTGAACCATGAATTCATCAGCTCACCTTATAGGTTGCTGGCTGTTTTCAGAACAGAAGCCTGGCTACTCCTGGCTAGATCTGTATACTTCTTCCCTGGGAGGGATGGAGAGGAGCCCAGAGAACACAGATAGGAATTCAGGACATACTTGCCAAAAGTCAATGGCTCCTTGCTACATTCTTAAATCACATCAAAATGTAACTAAGTGGGCCAGCAGGTGGTTGGGGCACTGGACTCCACATGGCTGACCAGGTTCAAGACCAGGACCTGACGAGTTGCTTTCTCACTTTCCCTCTCTCTGTCTCTCTCTCTCTTTGTCTCTCTCTGGTAAGCATGCATGCCCTGTAGCAAATTAAAATAATAATAATAATAATAAATACAATTAAATAAATTTTTTAAATGTAACTAGTGGATGAGATTTCAAGCAGGTTGAACTGTAACAAACAGTTACAGTTCCTAAAAAATAAAGGAAGAGATGCATGTCATGGCAGAAAGAGCCCCAAGCTGGGATTTCAGAGACCTGGGTCACAGGCTGAGTCATCTCATCTTCCCTGGCCTCCACATCCTTTACAAGGAGGGGGACTGGAATATGTGATGTGTAAGTCTCCTTCTGTGATTCTATGAACCTCTTTTTAGGAGCAATATCAGTGACTGCAACAGCAACTTAATTTGGACAGAAAGAGAGAAACAATGACACCAGGCTCCATGCTTAAACTCCTGACATTCCACTGATGAGACAACACGGGTGAGCTCGATAAACTGGTCCTGGTTAATCTGTAATCATCCCATGCCTCTGGTCATGCCCTATTAGAGCAAACTTCAGCTCTAATAGGCTCTTGGCAGGCACACCAGCTTCTCATTCGTGACATCAAAGCCTGTACTGAATATAATTTGGGAGCTGGGCTTGAGATCTTGTCTGTGCCGCCTGCCTGACCACAAGTCATACTGAAATCAGCCAACATCTTATTTTCCTATACGATTACTTACATGTCTGGTTTCTGGTCCTCCCTATCAGCTACCCATACAAGCAGGCTTTAACGCCTATTCCAAAGGTACAAAACTGAAAAGAAATGTGAAAACATAAATGTCCCCAAATAGGGGAGGAGTCTAATAACTCATAATGCATCTGTTCAGTGGAGCACTATGTAATAGCTAAAAAGGAGGAGGCGGGTTTATCGTTGTTGTTTGTTTTAGTTTTAGTTTTAGTTTTAGTTGTAGGCTTGTGTGCTCGCCCAAGAGAGACAGAGAAAGAGAGGGAAAGGGAGAAATAACCCCCTTAGGGGGATGGCCATGCCATAATCCCTTTTCATCCACTCTTGAGATTTCGGGCATGCATGCATACATGCCCGACATGATTCTCAAGTCCCCAGGTCTGGGACTCATACCACGCAGCTAGCCACGTGGGATCCATCACGTCACCTGCTGTCCCTGAAGGTGGGATTTTTTTATTTCCTGGCTTTAATGAAAAGATACTCATTGCATAGTATTGAATGATAAAACAAGCTGTAGAAAAGGATGTTAATGTGTTCCATTCTGGTTGTTATTAATTAATATTTATAGGCCTATATTAATATATGTTCATGTATGAATTTGTATGAGTATAAAGGACTATGTAGAAAAATAATCAGTAAACCGTTAGCTGTGGATGTTCTGGGGACTGTTCTGGGGGGGGAGGTTCATTTTTTCATTCATGCTCTTTTGAATGGTCAAAATTTTTGTCTGTGAGTAAAACTGACTAAGTAGGTTATAACAACAACAATTTTAAAAAAAAGAAACCTAGTGATTACAACTATGTAGTCTAAAAATACACAAATCTTATGTAGACAAATTTATCAGATTTTACCAGACCCCACAACCAAAATCCCACAGTAGAAAGGTTAGTTTCCACAACTGAAGTTACTTAAGAGATGGAACACCTCAAAACAGAGCTCACATTTCTGAGTCTCTCTGGAATTGTGCAAGATGCTGACTTTTTTTAAAATAGTGGCAGAAATGACAAGTATTCATTTTGAAAGTTCTTGGTCTTCAAAGGCAACACCTGTAAGTCTACATACTCATAAACTAACTGTGAACTAAAGCAGAGAATCCACAGAAATGTACTATGAAGAGGATCGAAGCTCTTTCAATGTCCGCTATAGAGTGCAGACCTTCGGTACATAGTGAGTGGGGACCTACAGTGGGGATCTTTCAAAGTCTGGCTCACGTCACATAACAGTAAGTCCTCTTTATTCGTCTGCTTTGAATCAAATGATAGGGTCTTATTGTCTCCTATGGCGTAGAGAGTAAACGGTGAGGCTGGGCAAGAGGGGCAAAGAGAAGAAACATTTAACAAACAGAAGAATGTCAAGTTCCCTGTTGTAAAAAAGAAACAAATCTATCATTTTTGCTGTGTAAAAGTAAAAAAAAAAAAAAAAAATTCAATGTTTTCACTGCAAAAAGGTGGGGACAGAAGTTCAACAGTGAAATACTGATAGGATTATCACACCTGTCCCTATCTCTCTCCCAGCAGGGTCCATCCCTGCCTGATACCTGAAAATAAATGTGATCATATTCCCTTTTCTTAGGAATTAGCTCCACTGACTTACACTGTGGGACCGGAGACAACAGCTCACCAGAGAAGAAATCCAGGTTGCAGGAAGAGGGGAGGGAGGCAAAAAATGCAGAAAAGTATTTCAAAATGGCAGGATTATACTTTTTCAGATCAACTATCAGCATGATGTGTCATTTTTTTAAGAATAATTTCATTTTATTTCTTCTTATTATTAAGTTGCTACAGGGCACATACATTCACCAGAGAGAGAGAGAAAAAGAGAGGGAAAGTGAGAAAGGAAGCAGACAGGTCTGGGACTGCAAACATGGTCTTGTAGAAGTCCAGCGCCTTAACCACCTATTGGCCCATGTTTTTATTTTCCAGTTGGCCAGAGGCTGCATGCACTCACCAGAGAGAAAGAGAAAGCACTCCCAGAAGAGTGGTCACAACACAGTCCCCTCTCCTCCCCGTCTCCTCCTTTCAGGATTTTGGGCACTCACGTGCATGCGCCTGGCATGTCTTTCAGACTACTAACTTCAGAACTCAAATTGCTCAGTCGGCCTGTGAGATCCAGCTACTATAACCACTGGGCCACAGGTAGGCCTGCATCATCTTTATGGTGTTAGTAAGTGCAGGAAATCTTCGAAAAAGTAAGAACAACCAGAATACCCAGCTATCCTTCAGGTAAAGTGAGAACTATGAGACGCTTGTGTGCACACCAGACCAAACCAAAGAGGGCCATATGACTCACAAAAAGCCTCCCAGAAAGTGTCCTTCGAGTCCCCAGACTCCATGCTACTCATAGACCCGCAGACCAGCATCAGGGACACCACCTACCATAGGAGACCTCCTTAGGAAGACAGAATTTCTTCTGAGCTCGTCCAGCCCTCCGCAGGAGGCCCCACCCAGACCTCAGGAGAGTCCACATTTTAACCACATCCTCAGACAGCTCCTGTGTACACTAAAGCCTGAGAGGCACTCATTCAAAAACCATTCTGTGGTGTTGGAAAAGTCATGGCATATTTTTTTTTCTGTTTTTCTATTTAAACATGCGTTATGACTTTACCAACAACCCAATACTTACACGGAGCCTTGGGGCTATTAACAAACTGGGCAAGGGCTGCACGCACCATCACTGCAAATGGTAGGGGGGTTTTTTGTTGTTTTTTTGATTTTTGAGAGGTTTTTGCTATAGGGCACGTGGGCTCGCCAGACAGAGAGAAACAGAGAGACAGAAAGCGAGAAATCACCCCCCAGGGGGGGATGGCCGCGCCGCAATCCCTTCTCCTCCATACTCCTCTCAAGGGATCTTGGGCACACCCGCACATGTGCCCGGCGTGAGTCTTAAGCCACCGGGTCCGGGGCACGAACCGCGGTTGACTACGTGGGAGTCCAGCAACATAGCCATTATGCTAACTGCTGGTCCCCAAACGGGTAGAGTTTTGATGCACTTGGGGTGAGTGTGATTATGGGACAGCACAGTAAGGCCCCTACCCTCCCCACCCCGAGGGAAAGCAGCAGTCCTCTGGAGCACTTTGCACACAGCATTGCCAGTCCTAAAAGTGTGAGCATGTGGGCTTCCTCAGTCCTGCCTGGGAGGCCCCATTTGATTCTAATAGGATTTGCTTAGGGTCTGGAAGATAACAGTATTAGAAAGCCGACTTGGGACACCAGTTCCGAAAAGAGTAGAGGAAAGGAAGAAGAGAAATGCCAGTACCTGGGCCAGCACGTCCCCGTCTAGGAGGCCAGGATGGACATGGACGGCCCTTGGCCAGCCACTTTTACCAGGAGGAGGCTAAGAGAGGCTCAGGACAGGCTGCTAAGTGAGGGGAGAAAGATGCAGGTGTGCAGGGGGACACAGGTGTGCACAGGGACACAGGGCCCAGGTGGGCACTCTTAGGTCAAGGAAGCAGGGCATGAGGGTTTGAGTGTAGGTGGGCAAGCTTCTGGAGAGATTGGCTGCCAGATAATACAGAGAGAGGCTCAAATATCTGAGGGACAGAGGCCGCAGCAGGAGGACCAGAAAGCCAAACGTCGGAGCGCCGGGTGGATAGACAGACAGGACGCAGCCCACCGCCCCAGGCCAGACTCACAGGTGCGCGATGCCAGCCTTGCGCACCGCGGTAGAGATGGCCTTGACGGCAGTGCAGAGCGAGTTGAGCAGCTGGGTCATCTCGCCGGTGCCGCGCGCCTTCCTGCCCTCCTCCATGACGAAGCGGGTCAAGGTGCTGATATTGGTGTCGAAGGCCGCCTGGTCCGCCATGCTGGGGCCGGGCTGCTGCGCGCTGGGCGGCAGGTGCAGGAGGCAGGTACGCGCTGCAGGTGCGAGCGGCGGGACGCGGCACGGTGACAGCGGCCGATCTAGTGGCCACAGCGCTCTGCAAGTAATCGGTTCGGGCTAGTTCCCCAGGGCGAGTCCAGGGGGAGCCTATGGGCGCCCGGTCCCCGCCCTCCGCCCGCGGGAACACCTCCGCGCTCCGCCTCCTCTTTCCCCAACTGCGGTTTCGCGGGCTCGGGATCTCCCTATTGTGTCCGGGATCCCCCAGCGCCTCCCTTCCTCCATTCCGCCCTCTGCCCCGCCGCCGCCCAGACTTCCTCCGAAATTGCCCCACCATACCTCCCGGGACGGCGACCCTGCCAAGGGGAAGTCAAGATATTTTCCCCGAAAATGTAAAACGGAAGGTCAGCAAGGTTAGGTAACTTGCTCAACGCCACACAGCGCAGCCCTCGCTGTACCCCGCTCGTGCCTGGTTTTAGCGCTGCGGTTCTCCACCTCCATCGTCTGCTCCTGGCAGCCCTTTGTCCACCCTGCTTGGCCTGTCACCTGGCTCTTCTGACCCCCCTCGGAAGAAGTGGATTCCCTTGTCTCGTCCAGATGGCCGTGTCTGGATATTCTTCTCAAGATCGCTAGAATTCGAGAGCTAAGGGGAATCTTAGTTCCCACAGACGCAGAAGTCTCCTGGCTACCCCCACGGAGGCTGCAGCTCTACCTCCCAAATCCGGACCCATTTTTAGCCACGATGCTGTGATAATAGGCTCATTCCTGGAACCTGTACTGAGCACCTACTGTGTGCCAGTCCTCCAACTCTGGGAATACAGCCTGAAAGAAAGAGATAGAACTCCTCTTGCCCTTGAGAGCAGCAGGTGGCCTGGTGGTTAAGGTGCTGGACTCCCACGTGGCCAACCACAGTTGGAGTCCCAGACCTGGTGACTTGCTTTCTCACGTCCCACCCTCCTCTCTGTCTCTGTCTCTCTGGTGAGTCCACATGCCCTATAAAAAATTAAGTAATAATAATAGTTAATAAAATAATTCTTAAAAAAAAAACTCTTGCCATATTTGAGCTTGCCTTTTAACAGAGACAATTTTTAAAAACAATAGATTAATTTGGTACATAAGTCATTTGTCCTATGAAGAAAACAGGAAAGACAATTAGGGAATGTAGCAGGGGAGGAGAGCATAAACAGGAATCAGAAAAAAAAAAAAAAAAACTCACCAAGAAAGCGATGTTTGAGCAAAGAGTTGAAGGGTGTAAGGGAGAAGCCTGCAGAAATAAGGAGAAGAGCATTCCCACAGTGAGAAGAGTGAGTGTAGAGGCCCTGAAGTAGAAGAGTGTGTGTCATGTTTAGGAACGGTAGGGAGACCAGTGGACTGAACTAGCGCCATCAACAGGGTGAGGTAGAGGAGATAAAGTTTGGGAAGGGAGGGAAAGATGTAGGTGTGAAGTCTAGAAGTCCAAGGAAGGTTTGAGGCAGGTTCAGAGTAACCTGGAGAGTTTCCAGGAGAAGAGAGATATAATCTGCCCTGTGCTTTCATAATCTGCCAACTGCATTAAGACTCAACTGAAGAAAGGGGACAGATGCTCTTTAGGTTACTGCGGGATCATGATGAGCCAGAGGGTAGTGGTGGAGGTGGTGAGAAGTCGTGGGATTCTGTATATATCTATATTATGTTGTTAGAAAAGTCCTGACATATTTTTATATGCAAAAATGCCTCATAACTTTTCCAACAACCCATTTTAATTGCCTAAGGGAACATGCAGTTGCCAAAAAGAGAGAGAGAAAGCAACCCCCAATAGGGGTCATACCTCAAAACCCTTTCCTCCATTTCTCCATCCCGTCAGGATTTGGCACATGCACATGCACCTAGCATGATTTTTTAAGCCCCTAGAGCTAGGATTCAAACCACAGTTGGCCATGGGGGACTGGCTCCCTACAAAGAGACTTTAACCACTGTACTATGGGGCTGGCCCTCTTGATATATTCTGAAAATAGAGCTGATGGGATTTGTTGACAGATGAGATGTTAGAGAGAGTTCAGGATAATTCTAAGATTTGAGACCAGAGAAACTGGAAGAATGGAGTTGCCCTCAATTATGTTGGGAAGGACCATGCTGGGAGTACATTAGGGGCAGGACTAATCGTTAGGAGCTAATTATGGGACACACCATGTTCGAGATGCACACAAAGCATCCTGGGGATTAAATACAGTCGGATTTACACATATGGAGCTCAGAGGAGGATCCATGCTGGAGATAGAAACTGGAAACCTCATGATAAATGGTGTTTCTAGCCCTGAGATTGGAGGAAATCCCAAGAAAGATGTCATCTGAAAGCCAAGAGATGCCACATCCTAGAAACCAAGTGAAGAACACGCATCGAGTGGGCTGACCCACATGCCAGCTGCTGTGAACGAGGCAGGCAAGAGGAGATCAGATAACTGATGGTCGGGTTTAATAGTGGGGACCTGGGGTTTTGCTCTTGGACCAGGGCTGTCAGATGGGGCAGTACTGGTTGAGTGAAGGTACTAATACCACCAGGGAAAATGGTTACTGTCTCCTCAGAGCCCAAGAGGGGGTGTCTATTAATACTACAGCAAACCCTCTAAGGGTCCACCTAACTTTGAACCTGCAAGAGTGAAGAACCAACTGTATATGTTCAATGCACAGCTGCTGCTGCTGCTGCTGCTAAGATTTATAGATACTGAGGGTTTCCAGTGAAGAGTTTCCAGTAGAGGAGAGGTATGATCTGCCCTGTGTAGCCAAGGTGGAGCAGTCTAGAGACACAGAGAATCTAAAATAGATGTGCAAGCTGAAGTGAGATTTAAGGACAGTGAGTAAACCAAGTTGACAAAGTGGAGTTTCTGTGAGAGAACAGTCAGCAAGGTGGAGAGAAGACTGGCTCAGACCGTGGAGGGTTGGAAGGTGATAGCGAGGGGTGAGAATGTTGTCTTCTAGGCCATTGCTACTCCAGGGGATCTGGTCTACAAACTGTTTATTCCTGTCCCTGATAAATATGGAAATTGAGAATAGCTGTAGTCATTTGACGCAATAAACGCATGTCTATTAAATCTAATAATAAGGATTAGGACCTGTACTCTAGATGTCTGTTTCATTTTATTTTTCTAGAAAGTTATTTTTATTGCCTTTTCCAAAAGCAGTGACCTGTGATGAGCCCCAATGCCATGACCCACCCCCAGTCTCAGCCAGCCCAGATCACAGGTTCATGCATCCAGCATTGTCAGGGAGGTCTCTGGACATGAACTGGCCATCTCCCCATGAGGGTCTGCCTTGCAGAGCATTGCATAAACTATTACTGGATTGAAATGTTTTTACAAACTGGTCCTTCACCACAGATCATTTGAAAAGCATGACTGAGACAGCAGAGGGCCATCAAAATTTTATGACAAGTGACGTGACATAGGAGTCTGCTCTTTCTAGAAAGAACACATAGGATAGATAGTAGTGGGAGAATAGAGGAAGACCATCCTGGTGGGAGTTGTTAGAGACCTGCATTGGGATTGCAGAGAGCAGAAACTTTGGGAAGAAAGGAAACAGGGCCAGGACTCCTTTATCTACCAGGGTCTTGACCGCAAGAGGGCTTCCATGTGTGAGGGGAGTTAGAATGAATTACGTATGTCAAAAATGATCTATTCAGAGCCACCTCCCCCTACATACACTTCAGACATGCAAATGGAATCAATCTTGTATTTGGGCAGAATGACATTGCCACCCATCTAATCCTACAGACCCATCATCACTGCATAATCTTCACCCTGCTTTCCTCTGGGCCCCCACATCTAATCAAGCCACTTTGATTCTGCTTCTGAGACAGTTCTTCCATTCTCAGCTCCTAAACAGTCTTCTCCTAGACTGCCATCTCTGCCCTTAGTGCTCTGTCTCTCCTGAAGGCCAGAGGCATAACTCAGATCGTATCATTCTTTACTCCATAACCTCTCAAGGCTCCCTACTGTCTGGGGGAAAATAACAACTCTTGAGCAGGGCATTTAAGAACACCAGTGTGTGTCACTCAACCCCACATTTCACTTGAATTTCCACTGAATTTCCACTGAATTTTCACTTTCCGACCTCTCCCATGCACCAGTTACCCTGCTTGATGTCCCAAAATCACCCCTGTAATGAATTTATATCCATTTAGTGGGCAAATTCTCCAAGACCCCTGGCCTGAACTGAAGGCCACAGTAGCAAAATCTACGCCATTCAGTATGGAGTGGATGTTCGCTTGTGGCAGAGCTTCCACGTGAGGCTTCATTCTGAGATTCAGTCTTAGCAAATGAGAGGCACGTTCAGATAATGGACCGAATGAGGGTTCCAGGAGCTGGATTTCTTGCTTATGTCTTTCCTGTCTTTCACCTCATTTAATCCCTCTGACAGCCTATGGAGGAGGCCCCTGTCTTTCATCTAATGTAATCTCACTGACAACCTGCTGAGGAAGCCTTTAGTTCCATTCACAGTTTGGAGGAAACAAAAATGTGCCTAATGTTTTACAACCCTAAGTGGCAAGTCAGCATTTGAACCCAGACCCTGACTCCAAAACACATTAAATACATTGGTTTTGTTTTGTTTTGTTTTGTTTTTGTTTTTGTTTTTATCATCAGATGAAACTGAGAAACAGAGCACCAGATTCCAGGACCAGCCCTGCTAGAAACCAGCTTACTTTATGAATGTCACTTAATCTCTTTGGGTGCAGCTTCCTCATTTATAAAATAAGCAAGAGATAGAAGGAAACGTTCTTGCAAAAGGCCTCCTTCTCTTACATTGACTCTGAACAAAAATAATAGCTCGTAGTTGGTAAGTGCTTATTACATGTCTAACATTGTGCTGAGTGAGCTTTTAAAAGAGTTATCTCATTTGGTCTCACCACGCACTTATGATTAAGTGAAGTTAAGATTTCCCTTTAGTAAATAAAGAGTGTGTGGTTTAGAGAAATTCGGTACTTTCCCCAAGGTTACTCAGCTAAAAAGGGGACATGCTAACTTAGCCAAGCCTTCTCTGGAGTCCACATCCCTACTCTGTTTGGTTTCCAGGCTCTCAGACTCCAGGACACGCTGTTTCTTCCACCTGAAACAGTCCACCGTCTCCCCAGGCTCAGTTGTTCAGGGTAATTCCTGGCCACCAGACAGGTCTCAGAGGCCCAGCTCCCGTGCACAGTCAGCTGTCCCTGTGTGCTCTCACAGACTCTGCACCTTCTCACCACCTTTTTTGTCCTCCTGCTGGGTTGTAAACTCCAAGGAGGGCAGAGGTTGCCCTGTGTCCCCTGAACACAAAGCAACATGTTGCTTTGTGAAGGAAAGTTTTCATCTAGACCAGCACTTGCTGAGCAAATATCAGAACTGAATGCTGCATTTCACATCCTCTGGTTCTAACCAACTGAAGTGATCCAGGATGCAAGACCCACACTAGATCTCACTAAAGACTTTTGCAATCAATGAACAATGAACTTCTTTTACCCAGCCTTATAAGGCTCATTTGTCCTATATAGGTTGCATGTTGTCAATCCTTGATTAGCATAATCACCATGAAACCACTTGTCATAATCCGTTTAAAAGAAAAAACAGGGCTCCACCACAGTGGTATATGTTAAGAAAGACTGTCATTCAAAGGCTGAGGCCACACGAAAGGCCCAGGTTCAATACCCAGCCCAACTTAAATGAGCTGCAAATGGTGGTGTACACTTGTAGTCCCAGCTAACTAGGAGGCTGGGGTAGGAGGATCACAATATGGTGAGACCCTGTTTAAGAAAAGAAAAGAAGTTGAGGACTGGCAGGTGGTGTGGTGGTTAAGGCACTGGACTCCCACAAGGGCAACTGCAGTTCGAATCTTGGCTCTGGCAGCTTGCTTTCCCACTTTCTCTTTCTCTCTGTCTCTGGTCAAATTAAATAATAATAACATAAAAAAATAAATAATTGTTTTTTTTTTAAAAAAAGGAAGTTGGACATGGATAGTGGTGCAGTGGTAAATCACAGTGCTAGTCCAGGCTGAACCACTAGAGAAGGTTCTGGGTGTATGCCTGGAAACTGCCTCACTAACTCCACCCATAGGCGTGCCCATAATCTGGGGCTGCTGAAGCTGGGGTGGATCGTGGCGTCAGGATCCTGTCAGA
>NW_006209153.1:287828-294146 GCF_000334495.1 Tupaia belangeri chinensis | reverse complement strand
AGAAAAGTGTGATTAAACTTAATTTTTTTTCCTCTCTCATAAAATAAATAAATAAATAACTATTTTGTAATTAAAAAAAACAGAAAATTAATAATAATAAACTCACCCCAGAAAACATGTCAGTGGGAACCAGCAGTTAGCGTAATGGCTATGTCGCTGGACTCCCACGTAGTCGACCGTGGTTCGTGTCCCGGACCCGGTGGCTTAAAACTCACGCCGTGCGTGCGTGCGTGCGTGCCCAAGATCCTGAGAGGAGAATGGAGGAGAAGGGATTGCGGCGTGACCATCCCCCCTGGGGGGTGATTTCTCGCTTTCTGTCTCTATGTCTCTCTCTGTCTGTCTGGCGAGCGCACGCGCCCTACAGTGAAAATCTCTCCAAAAAAAAAAAACATGTCAGTGAATTTCTTTATTAGTGTATTTCCTTACCCAGCAAATAAACAACTCAACATTATTATGATTATAGTTATTTTTCAGACCTTTATTTACATGTGGCTCTGTGGTGTTTGTTTTATTCTTTGGCAGCACATCGAAGTTCAAGGACTATCTCAAGTGTCGTAACTACAAGTAACTGGTCAGTCAATGAAGGGCCAATACATCCACGGATGGCTCAGGAGCCAGGAGGAAGTCATTGTGGCTCCTCCCCATGAGAACATGGAGGGGTTCACAGGGAAATAAGGATAGATTCAGGTCTGGTGACCATCCTTTACCTTTTCCTAATCCTTTAGTCCTGTGTGTCCCAGCCTTCCCTTCCAATGTCATTCAGTAAGGCATCATTTTGATGGTATTCTTGGCAATACACTCAGCTCCTTGCCCCTCTGCCTTTTCAACACCAAATACTGGATAAATCCACTACTGACACAGAGCACTGCTGGAGAAAGTCACACCGACTAGATACGTGGGCATACACCATTGATTCAGGAGCCACACTTTGCCCTCAACACCACTGAACATGACTCCAGTCAACTCCCTCACCTACTCCTCTCAAATTGCTGTCCCCCCAGCCCCTACCACTTCACTGATTGCATAAAAGCTTCAGATGGGAGCCTTCAGCTTCTCCTACCTGGCTACACATCTAACTACATCCGCCTCCATCCAATGGCCTTCCCTCCTCCTAAGCCAGTCTCTGCCTCTGAGCTTTGGTGGCTGTCCAATTGCCTCTCAGTGAACACTGCCTCACTGTGGACCTGTAACCCCCTAGGATATTTGACTACTTTCTCTCAACTGTATCTGTTTTACAGACAGTTAGCTACATGTAAATCCCTCACATCTTGAGAGAAATCAAATAAAATCCTTCTCTTGGTCCCTTTACTGCTCTCCCGCTACCACTTCACTGTCAAATCTCATAAGAAATGGGGCCAGCCGGTGGCATGGCAGTAACATAATGTTCTGCAGTGCTGGACCCATATGGGAAGGTCTCAGGTTCAAGTTCTGAGGCCTCCCTGCACCTACCTGGTGAGCACATGCCCATGATCATAGCTGGCTAAGGCTGGGGTGTATCAAGGTGTGAAGACCCTCTTGGGGGTGCCTCATTCCTTCTCTTCCTCACTCTATTATAAGAAATAAGCAAACTTTAAAACTATTCCCAGGCCAGCCTGTTACATTGTGGTTAAAGTGGTAGGATCTCCCATGGCCGACTGCATAGTTTGAGTCCTGGACCTAGTGACTTGATAAACTTCCCCACCCTTACCGCGTCAAAACAAATCTTTGTTTAATATGTCATTTCTTAGATGAAAACATGGATGAGATGCACAAATTCCTGGACACATAATCTACCAAGACTGACACGGGAGGACATAGAAAGCCTGAATAGACCTATAACAAGCAACGAGATTGAATCAGTAATAACCTCCCAAGAAAGAAAAGTTCAGGCCCCCATGGCTTCATTGCCAAATATTACAAAACTTTTTTTTTTTTGAGAGTTTTTTTTTGCTATAGGATGTGTGCGCTCGCCAGACAGACAGAGAGAGACAAAAAGCAAGAAATCACCCCCCAGGGGGGATGGCCACACTGCAGTCCCTTCTCCTCCGTTCTCCTCTCGGGATCTTGGGCACGCACACACACGCGCCCAGCATGAGTTTTAAGCCACCAGGTTCAGGATGCAAACCGTGATCGACTACATGGGAGTCCAGCAACATAGCCATTACGCTAACTGCTGGCCCCAATATTACAAAACTTTTAAAGAAGAGGTAACCCCCTTCCTACTCACACAGTTTTCAGAGATCCAAAAGGAAGGAACCCTTCCAGATTCATTCTATGAAGCCTTATTACCCCCATTTCTAAAACAGATAAGGATACAACAAAAAAGGAAAACTACAGACATATATCTCTGATAAATATAAATGGAAAAATTCTCAACAAGATACTTGCTAACTGTATCCAACAGCATATAAAAAAGGTTATTCATCATGACCAAGGAGGCTTTATTCCAGGGATGAAAAGGGTGGTTCAACATACGCAAAGCCATAGATGTAATACACCATATTAACAGAAAGAATGATAAAAATTATATGATCGTTTCAATCAATGTGGAAAAAGCACTCAACAAAACACAACATGGCCTTATGATCAAGACTCTCAGTAAAATTGGCATAGAAGGACCATTTCTCAGCATAATAAAAGCTGTTTATGAAAAACCTACAGCTCTTATACTGAATGGGAAAAAGCTGAAAACTTTTCCACTAAAAAGAGGTACAAGACAAGGCTGCCCACTTGCTCCACTCCTATTCAATATAATACTGGAAATTCTAGCCAATGTGATCAGAAAAGCGAGAAATCACCCCCCAGGGGGGATGGTCACACCGCAATCCCTTCTCCTCCATTCTCCTCTCGGGATCTTGGGCACGCAGGCACACGCGCCCAACGTGAGTTTTAAGCCACCAGGTCTGGGACGCGAACTGCAGTCGACTATGTGGGAGTCCAGTGACATAGCCATTATGCTAACTGCTGGTTCCCTATAGCATTTCTATATACAAACAACAAGCAGACAGAGACAGAACTGAAGAATGTAATTCTATTTACCATAGTAACAAGAAATAAAACTAACCAAGGAAGTCAAAGACCTCTGCAAGGAAAACTATGAAAACCTTAAAAAGGAAATTGAAAAAGACACTAAAAAGTGGAAGGACATCCCATGTTCCTGGATTGAGAGAATCAACATAATCAAAGTGGCAATCCTACCCAAATTAATCTACTTGTTTAATGCAATCCCTATAAATTTACAAGAGACATTCTTCATAGATCTAGAAAAGACAATTATAGAATTTGTCTGGAACCATAAAAGACCCTGTTTTGCTAAAGTTATCCTGTGCAAGAAGACTGGAGTAGGTAGCATCTCACTCCCTGACCCCAAAATATATTACAAAGCTGTGATCATCAAAACAGCATGGTATTGGCACAAAAATAGACATGAAGACCAATGAAATAAAATAGAGACTCCATAAATAAACCCCAAAACATATAGCCAACTCATCTTTGACAAAAGTTACTAGTCAATCCATTGGGAAAAGGGAAACCTCTTTAGCAAATGGTGTTAGGAAAAACTGGGTATCCACTTACAGAAAGATGAATCTGAACCACTATTTATCACCATTAACAAAAAATCAACTCAAAGTGGATCAAAGATCTAAACCTAAGACCATAAACTATAAAACTACTGGTGGAAAACACTGGGGAAACTCTGGGAGACATTGGGGTAGGCAAAGACTTCTTAAGCAAGACCCCCAAAGCACAGGCAATAATCCCCAAAATAGACAGATGGTGTTACATCAGATTAAGGAGTTTCTGTGCAGCAAAGGACACCATAATTAGTGTGAATTAACAACCCTTGGAATGGGAGAGAATTTTTGTTAACTGTGCCTCAGATAAAGGACTGATAACTAAAATACACAGGGAATTCAAGCAGCTTACCCAGAAGAAAATGACTACCCCAATTAAAAGATGAGAAAATGAGCTGAATAAACAACTCTCGAAGGAAGACATATGAACAGCCAAAAAGCATATGAAAAAAAATGCTCAACATCCCTCTTGTAAGGGAGATGCAGATCAAAACCACAATGAAATACCACCTAACGCCACTCAGACTGGCAAAGATTTAAAAAACAAATAATGGTAAGTGCTGGAGGGGTGTGGTGAAAGGGGAACACTTCTACACTGTTGGTGGGAATGTAAATTGGTTCAGCCACTGTGAAGAATGATATGGAGGTTCCTCAAAGACCTTCAAATAGAACTACCATATGATCCAGCAATTCCACTCCTGAGTATCTACCCAAAGGACAGGAGAACACTCAGTCAGAAAAGTGCTTGCACAACTATTTTCATTGCAGCATTATTCACAATTGCTAAGACTTAGAACCAACCCAAATGTCCACAAACTGATGAATGAATTGAAAAAGTATGGCACATATACTCCATGGAATATTATTCAGCCATAAAAAACAACAAGGCACTGGAATTTGATATGAAGTGGACAAATATGGAAGATATGTTGCGGAGTGAAGCAAGTCAGGCTGTAAAAGAGAAACACTGTATAGCTCCACTTAATGTATACCAACTGTCCGCACTCTATGGTAAAGACTGAAAGACTGGAGAACACAAAAGTATTAAAAATTGTAATGGACACTAGAGACAAAGTGAAAAGAAATTGTGGGAGGGGAAGAGCATAGGAAAGGAAATTGGGGGGGGGGAATGGAGAGGTAAGACACTTGTGGGGCGCGGATAAGGTTTATTATCTGTTGACGAGAATGAGTATACTAGTCTCACCTGGGCTGGGCTAAGGCATAAATCATGCTGGGTAAAGTCTCTTCACAATCTAAATTATGTATAGAAATTTAATGTATGAATAATAATTTAAAAATGTCATTTCTTAGATGATGATATTATCAATGAGATATCTATCTCAGTCATAAACCTGAGATTCTTTTCTAACATCCCCCCTCTCATTCTCTATATCCAACCCACTTCCAATGTTCTGATTCATTTTTATTTTATTAATCTTTAGAACTAGTCTTTCGGCTATGTGTGGATGCCCAAAATCTGGAAAGGAGGGAGAAATAAGAGAGAAGGGATTGTGGCATGATCATACTCCATAGAGGATGCTTTTTCACTTTCTCTCTCTATTTCACTGTCTCTCTCCCTGTCTCTGTCTCTCTCTGGCAAGAGTGTATGCCCTCTAGAATTTTTTTTTTTAATTGGGAAAAAAAAAATCTCAGAATGGCTCCATGACCTAGTGGTTCAGCTGAATCTCACAGGGCCAAATATGCAGTTCCAGTCCTGGACCCAGTAGTTTGAGAAATACTCTGTGTTTGTGTGTGTGTGTGTGTGTGTGTGTGTGTGTGTGCGCGCGTGTGCACACCATGGAATTGGAGGAAAAAGGATTGTGCAATAACTATTTCCCATGAAGAGTGCTTTCTCCTCTCCCTCTCTCTCTCTCTGCCTCTTGGTCTCTATCTGATGAGTACATGGACCCTCTAGGAAAAAAAGAAAAGAAAAAATTCTTGAAAAAATTAAACAAAAAATCAGGAAGTATAAAAATTCCATTCATTTCTTCACACCACTCCAGGACAGCTTTGAACCCCCTTTGCCCATTCAAAGAAGTCTTGCCAGGGTCACTGGTGACTTCCAAGTTTCTAAATGCACCAGACACTTTTCAGTTCTCCTCTTGAATTCTCAGAAACAGTAAACATTGCCAACTACTTCCTTTTTCTTGAAATACTTAGTTTCATTGTCACACACTCTACTGCTTCACATTTTACCTTTCTGGAGTTCTTTGTGAACTCTCTTGGTAGAGGTCACCGATGGCCAGCCCAAGGTTGAATTATGATGTTTTCTTTTTTTTTTGTCTTTAATCTGAGAATTCTTTTTCTCTATTTCAATTTATTTATTTGCATTCATTCACTGTACATCATTACAGCATACAAAATGAGATTTTCCATCCAGAGTACACTGTATATTGTCTCAATCAAGCACATCAACAAACATTGTCAGCTAATGATCTTCCATTTCTTGTTTTCTGTATGTTTTGCTTTTTTCCCCCATCCTTGATTCCCTATCTCTTACCCTCTGCCATCTCCCACTCTCCTCCCACACCGTCTCTGATATCTATGCTTGCTTTCTATACCTTTTCCCCCCACATTTTATTGAATCACCAAAGACCCTAATCAATCCAAATACCCTCATAGCAAACACAGGTGACACACACATTTCCATGAACACAAATCTAACTTTATGCATCCTATAAAGTAGCACCTAGCTGGGGCTACATATCATACTGCAGTCATTGAATAGATACATTTTTTTCCTGAAACTTTTTTTTTGTAACTC
>NW_006209153.1:275447-286078 GCF_000334495.1 Tupaia belangeri chinensis | reverse complement strand
ATAGTGGGGAATATTTTAACCCTATTAGTATTTATATGTTTAGCTACAGTGCTCTTAGATCTGTCTAAAAACACATTGAAAGGATATTGGAGAGTGGAGAGACAAGAAAAAGGAAAATGAAACAGAGAGAAAAATAACAACAAAAAGAGAAAAAAAGGAAAAAATTTAAAATTTGTAATTACTGTTCTTTAAAAATAAATCACAAAATAGAAAATCGCGTGGTGCAAGTGCACCGCGTGAAAAATCTAGTTCACTGGAGCCATGTGGAACCTTCTCCTGAAGCCTGGCTTCTTCTGCCTGGGTGGGAGGAGCAGAGTGATAATTAACAAGAAAAAAGGTGGAACTAAGAGCCAGAGAAAAACTGTGCCTTTTTAAAAAAGTGTAAAAAGGAAAAATTACCAAAAAAAGAAAAAAAAAAGGGAAGACAGAAGCAGGGAGAGATAGGAACCGAGAGACAGAGATAGAAGGCTGGGGGGTGGGGACGGGGGGCTCCCTACCGCTAGCTCCTTTGTTGGAGGCTGAATTATCAGTAGAAAATCTTCATTCCCTTAAAAATCTAGTTCACTGGAGCCATGTGGAACCTTCTCCTGAAGGCCCGGCTTCTTCTGCCGCTAGCTCGTTTGTTGGAGGCTGAATTATCAGTAAAAAATCTTCATTCCCTTAAAAATCTAGTTCACTGGAGCCATGTGGAACCTTCTCGAATTATCATCTGTTTTCTGATGGCTGCCAAATGCTAATCTCTAGCTCAGACCTCTGTATCCAATTGCTTCTTGATTTCTTCTTCTAGATGTCTCAATAAGCACATCAAACTGAAGACCAAATCTATGGTCTTCCCCAAAGCACACCAAACCAAAGCTTTGTTTAATATGTCATTTCTTGGGTGATGACATTATCAATCAGCCAGAAACCTGGGATTCTGCTTTGTTATCCCCCTCCCTCATTCTGTTTCCAATCCACTCCCAACTTCCTGATTTATTTTTATTTTATTAGTATCTGTTGGACTGGTCCAATTTTCTTCATATTCCCTGGCATTCCAACCTGACCTATCATCTCTTACCCAGACTATACCAAAACCCTCCTGACTAGCTTTCTCATAGCTATTCTAGACCCTCTAGCCCATTCTCTTTGTTGCAGTCAAAGTGATATTTTAAGATCGTTATTAACATATACACTCCCATGTTTAAGACACCCCAATGGCCTTGTTTGTTTATTTGTTTGTTTTACATAAAGGCTAGAACCTCGGGCCTACAAAACCTGCACTGTCTGGTCCCCCACCCACCTCTCTGCTGCCATCTTCCATATTCCCACTCCTGCTCCTCCTGCTCTCTTTCTACTCCAGCCAAATGGTATTGCCACTTTCTGCAGGGCCTTTGCCATCAGAGTTCCTCAGAGTGAAACACCCTCCTCCGTGTGTGCTGTGCTCAGCTCAGTCCTACTAATTCTTTTTTTTTTTGGGGGGGGGAGCGGGGGGGCAGGGACAAACACTGAAGTTTAATCTTCCAACTTGATTGATCTAGAATCGTTCTAGTCAATATAAAAGATTTCGTTGGGGGCAGTGGAGAAGCCGAAGCCAGTTCCACGGTTGCACTTCCAACTCATGGCACGGTTGTAGTCCTACTGCAGGTTGTGCTGCAGGCTGTTGGCTCCTTTCTTGATGAGGGCCATGTTGGACCATCCACCCATGATAGGGGAGTGGGGAAGAGGTTTTTAAAGCCACCCATACGTTTGAGAAATGTCATTTTCTGTTCCTCGCTTTCAAAACCAGCAGTATCCCACTGGCCAAACTGGGTTCCCGTCCACTTCCTGTTTTCCAATGCTTCTGTTTTGCCCAACTCATGATCAGTCTCACCTGGTCTATGTGTACCTCATCCATGTTGCCCTTCTTTTCCAACACCACCTCTAGGTGTGCTCTGGTTCCTCCTCCCAAGGATATCCTGCTGCCCTACTCCTTCTTCTTCTTTTTCTTCCTTCTTCCTTCTTCCTTCTTCTTCCTTCTTCCTTCTTCCTTCTTATTCCTTCTTCCTTCTTCCTTCTTCTCCATGTCCTTCCTCTCCTTCTTCTTCCTTTTCAGAGCCAGCTCCTCAATGCCTTGCTGCTCCACCTTTTTCTTTGATTTCATTTTCTTCCTGGCAGGGGCCTTTGGCCCATCTTCTACCAGGATGTACTCTGGAGCCTCAGCTTTGACCAGCTTCTTTTTGCTAACTTTCCTAGGTCTGCTCTCCACAGACCTGGAGAGTTTTGAGTGGCCCTAGACAGTGTCTCCTTCCTGGTGGATTTTCTTCTTCTTCATCTTCCTGCTGTGTTCCCTGGGGCTCCCTTGCTTTCGTTTCTGCCCCAATGCTGTCCGCTCCTCACCCTCCTTCCTCTCAGAGCAATTCTACAGAGCATCCTCAGTCTTGCAGGACCAAGGGTCGCAGACTGAGAAGGCTGCACTGTCTTTGGCCTTTTTTTCCTTCTTGTGTTTTTTTAGCTTCTTGCCAACTCTGGTCACCTCTTTACTTGGTCTGTGGTCTGAGGAGGTCTTCGTCCCTGAGCTATGGGACACAGCCAGAATTAACAAGGACTTAATCTTTGTCTTCTTCTCCCCTTGTGGACCTTAGAATGACCAAGGGACTACTTCCTAGGGCTGGGTGACTTGTCTGCCCGTTGGGCTCCTCACTAAGAGTGCTGTGGCCTTTCTTCTCTTTTCTTAATTTGAGGCATCTTAGATGTCTGTCCTTGGACCACATTCTTAGAGAGGGACGTGGTTCTTACAGAAGAACTGTCAGAGAAATAATTATCACTATGTAAAACTGAGTATTGAGTCTCTGAGTCTTTAACTTTCTTCTTCTTCTTCTTCTTCTTCTTCTTCTTCTTCTTTTTCTTCTTCTTCTTCTTCTTCTCTCCTTCTCCTCCTCTTCGTCGCCCTCCTCCTCATCCTCCACCTTCTTCTTCTTCTTCTTTTTCTTCTCCTTCTTCTTCTCTCCTTCTCCTCCTCCTCTTCCTCGCCCTCCTCCTCATCCTCCTCCTTCTTCTCTTCTTCTTCTCTTCTTCTCTTCCTTCTCCTCCTCCTCCTCCTCCTTCTTCCTTTTCTGGGAGCCCAAGACCCAGGTCTACTTTTTGGATCTTGGTGATCATTCCCATAGGCCAGACTTCCCCGCCTCAGTCCTACTCATTCTTGGATCTCATTAGTACAAATCATCCCTGACTCTGGATGGTTCAACTCACAATTTTTTTCCAAGAGAGATTTTTTGCTACAAAGAATGTGTACTCACCAGAGAGACAGAGAGAGACAGAAAGCAAGAAATCACCCCCAAAGGGAGGCAACCATGCCATGATCCTTTCTCCTTCATTCTCCTCTCAGCATTTTGAGCATGCACACATACACATCTGGCAATTTTAAGCTGCTGGGTTCAGGACTTGAACAACAGTCAACTACATGGGAGTCCAACAACGTAACCATTATGCCATCTGCTGGTCCCTCAACTCACAAGTTTTTAGCTTTACAATGTGAAAACCATATGCATTCAATAAAAATCATACTTCAAAGTTTTGAATTTTGATCTTTTCCTGGGCTAGCAATATGCACTGTGATACTCTCTAGATGCTGAGCAGCTGCAACAAGCCACAGCTTTCAGTCACTCACGAAGATAAACAACTGATGCTTTATAGGGTACTATATTGAGAAATATCATGAGATATTCAACGCCTCATTGTAAAATGGGTTTTGTGGGGGGTGATTTTGCGTTCTATGGCTTTGTTCTGAGCATGTTCAAGTTAGGCTGGGCTAAGCTATACAGTTCAATAGGTTAAGTATACCAAACGCATGGTCAACATTTGATATTTTCAACTTCTGTGGGTTTAGAGATTGTAACCCCATCGTAAGTTGAGGCGCATCTGTATTGTGTTCCCAGCGAAACATTATCTAACCCTTATCCAGGCCAGGTTCTATGCATTACAAAAGCAAGTTATCTTCCTTCAGAGACCATAAGTCAGTTTGCACAATATACCCTCTGGTGTAATGATCTGCTCGATGCCTGTCTTCTTCTAGTAGACTATTCACTCTGAGAACAGGGGCGTCTATTTTGCTCACTATTTTCTCCCCAGGTGTCATTAGCATGGCACTCAGAAGGCTGTAGGTCCTCAATAAATATTTGTCATATGATAACTGAATGTGTAGAAGGAAAGGAAACAGAGCTGCTGGGCTGTGAGTTTTCTGAGGAGGTGAACTATGCTTAATTCATGGACATACCTCTGTCACCTGGGAAGTAGCTGTCTCTGTCTCTGATGCACCAACCCACTTTGAAAAGACTCTTGAGCTCTCAGTTTTTGAGCTGTGACTGTGCTTATCATTATGCTGAATGCTTCTCATATGTTATCCCACTTAATCCCAAAAAGAGCATGAAATGGGCATTAGTGCTTAATACTTATTTTTATAAATGAAGGAGCCTCATCAGCCAGTCTCAGTGGAAAACAGATGGCAGACTCAACTTTCAATTTCAGGAAAATTGCACAAAGGGACCATTGACAAAGCTGTGGGCAGGGGGAGAAGTAAGGGACAAGGGAGTCTGCAATACCTCAAAGCAAGTAGGAGCAAAGGAAGGTTTCATTGCTACCCCTAGGCCTAAAGTTTACCAGAACCTATCTGCAAAAATGGCAGAGGGTAGGGACCAGCCTGTTAAAAGTTGGGTTGATGTGGCCATCCCAGGGTAACAATAGGGAACCAGAATAAAATGCCTGGAACTTCCACCATCTCTGATACTCTACTCTGGCCCAACCTGACTAGCAGCTAGGGAGCAAGGGAATCCTTGATGCTATGGGTCAGCCTCCCAGGGCCTAGAACAGGCAGAGAAGGAGGGAGAATGGAGTTGGAGGTACAAACTAGAGACACCCAGCACAAGTCTCAAGAGCACAGTACTCCTCTCCAAGGTCTAGGCTGTCACTTCCATAGCCCTCCGAGCTCAGGGTTGCTATTCACCACCTTCTTGGAACAGAAATTGGAGAAGTGACAGTTCTTTCCCATCTGAGCACTGCTGAGTTGATATCCTGAGACTAAGTCACTAGCTGGGGCAGGGATGGCACAGGTAGCAATGAGATATCAGAAGTATAGAGAGGGCACACCAGCACAGCTGCCAACCCAGGTCCCCACCACAAATGTATTGGAAATGCCAGCAAAGGGAGAGAGGGAGAATGCCCTGAGCTCACAGTCCATAGGTTGACCATAATGTGACATCCAGCCACTTTGAAGACTCATGCTATCCTAATCTTATAGTTTAAAATAGATCATCTGGGACCGTCTATGACCTGGTGATTACAGCAGCTAAATCTCACATGGTCAATCATGCATTTCGAATCCAGGACCCAACAACTTGAGAAACACACCAGGTGCATGTGTGTGCATACCCAAAATCTGAAAGGAAGGAGAGATGGAGAAGAAAGAGTTGTGATATGAGTATTCTCCATGGAGGGTACTTTCTCTCTCTCCTACTGTCTGTCTTTCTCTAGAAAGTATACAAAACTTTTAAAATATAATAAAATAAAAAAGGGCATCTGAGCACACACTAGCTCCTTACTGTCCATTTTAGGCTGAATTAAACTTGATGGCTGTGGCTCTGGTGACCCTAAAGTATTCACGTAGGGACACTTTTCCAATGACACCCTCCCTGACCCTAGACTTCCTCAGTGAGTCAGTCTCTAAAGTGAAAAGGAGAGAACATGGGGCAGCCCTACATGTGCATCATTTTAATGACTATCTGCAAAACAGCTCAATAGTCGCTAGTGGGTGGGTTCCCTGGAAATACAATGAGCTATTTTTGTCTGGTATGAGCAATCACTCTAACACCTTCCTCTTTCTACAGCAGCTTTCAAGACTAGCAGACGTGCCAGCGGAAGTAGAAATCCAACAGTCACTAACCCTGGGACACTAAGTCTAGCAAACATCAGTAGTGACAGTCATTCTCTCAACTTTCTTAATAATTAAATCCAACAGCTGGTGGCCAGACTTTTTTGTTATTGTAGTGCCCTGGCTATCTGAAATTTGTTTCTTTGTCCAGTTTGTATATGCTTGTCATCAATAAGTTTTGGTATTAGATATGGCCCCTAATCTCACCATAGTAAAATATTTGCTGCCTTTTTTTTTTCTTTCCCAGATGGAAATGTTGAAGAGACACTGGTCATTGCTTCTACACCACTCAACTCAAGTTGGTTGGAGTTCAGACCAAATACTAGGTCATCAGAAAAGGCATGATGTATTTTTCTATATTTTTTCAATGCAAAATGTATCGTGACTTTTCTGACAACCCAATAGTGGCATTCAGTACAAAATATTAGGACAACAGAGCTAAGGACTGAAGTGGGTTGAATGGTCCCCACCTACCCTCAAATGATATTCCACCACCCCAGAACCTGTGAATGTTGTCTTATTTGGGAGAAGGATCTTTGCAGAAGCACTTGTTAACGATATTGAAATGAGATGGTCCTGGACTATTGTGGTGACCCCTAAATCCATTAATAGGCATCCTTATAAGGGAAAGACAGAGGGAGATTTGAGATGCATGGAGGAGAAGGTGATGTGATGGCAAAGCAGAGGCTAGAACGATGCAGCCCATGAGCCAAGGAATGCCTGGAGTCACCAGAAGCTGGGAGAGGCCAGGAGTGTTCTCTCCTGGATCCCCTGGAGAGAGTGCAACAGTTCTGCCAACGTCTGGATTTCAGACTCAGTTTCCAGACTGAGAGAGAAATTTCTACTGCTTTAAACCTCCAAGATTGCAGTACTTTGTTACAACAGTCACAAAAACCAATACAGAGACAGTTCAAATTCCCTGACTGAACTCCATTTTACAGATCAGGAAAATAGTAGCCTTAGCAAGTGACACACAATTTATGAACCATTTTCACATAGGTGATGGTGTGCTATCTTTACAGCAGCTCTGCAAAGCAGCAGTTACTGCCCAAAGAAGTAGTCACAAGTAGGTTCTGCTGGCAAAGCTCCTATTGGTTTTCCCATCAAATCACTGTCTGGGTCTCAGAGACATTCAGGAACACACTCATATCACATTAGCTATTGGGAAATAGGCTTGAAGTAAGATTTTTTTTTATGTCCCCACCCCCACTCTTAGAACTCCACCCAGGTACAAAGAGCTGCATCTGAAGCTCAACACTGTTGAACAATAAAGAGAAGGGATTGATAGAAGGACTTCAAAACCACAACCTAGATTCTGAGGCTGAGTAAAATTTGTCTCCAAATAAGAGGGTAGTAGCTGCAGGTTATTTAAATGAACCTCGCCTACATGCTCTTCATTTGCTTACAAAATATGTTTTAAGATCGGGACCAGCAGTTAGTGTAATGGCTATGTCGCTGGACTCCCACGTAGTCGACCACAGTTCGTGTCCCGGACCCAGTGGCTTAAAACTCACGCCGGGCACGTGTGCGTGCATGCCCAAGATCCCGAGAGGAGAATGGAGAATGGAGGAGAAGGGATTGCGGCGTGGCCATCCCCCCGGGGGGTGATTTCTCATTTTCTGTCTGTCTCTCTCTGTCTGTCTGGCAAGTGCACGCGCTCTATAGCAAAAAAAAAAAAAAAAAAAAAAACACCTCTCCAGTAAAAAAGAAAAATAGATTTTAATATTCTCCCAGCACCCAGAAAGCCAAGATAACCAACAGATATCCCAGGCCAATCTGGTTTTGGGGACCCTCAATTCAGATCTGTCTTGTAAAATGTCTTATTTATGTGCTACAAGGCGTACCACATCTAAGTCCCAAAGGTTCTCATGGTAATGAGCAGATAATTCAATTGAACATGTAATCAAAGAACAATAACAATTGTTCTTACACAAAATCCCCCTAGTTTGCAATTACTTAGTAGTTTAAATTCACTTCATTTGGAAGATTCTGCCTTTGAGGCAGGCTGAGACTCTCAATTGGAGGCCAATTAGATTAAATTAGGAGTGACACATTAGCAGGGGAGATGGAATTCATTTTGGGTTATTTGCAGCTTTAGTTATGATCCAGACACAGCTAAAGCCCTCCTTTGGAACATTTTCTCACCTCAGCGGGCACCAGAGGTGACTGGATTCCTGGAGAGGTGCTCCCAGTGATTTGTATAGCTAACCACATGCCCACGGCTGCTTCATCACTGGATTCTGCCCTAGATCCACTCTCCCAGCTACTATGGCAAAGTCAGAAAGTGAGGAATCCTAACAAGATCTTCCTTTTTCAAAAACATCTTTAGGGCCAGGCAATGTCACAGCAATAATGCAACTGGACGCACATGGGAAATAATGCAACTGAACCCACATGGGAAATAACACAACTAGACTTACATATGCTCCTTGATTCACCCCCAGGAGCTGCACAAATTTAAATTATACAATTTTATAGGTTGTTTGTTTGTTTGTTTAATTTGCTACAAGGTGTGTGTGCTCACCAGAGAGAGAAAACAGAGCAAGTCAGAAAGCACCCTCCCAAGAGGGATGGCCCTGCTACAAAAATGTAGGGCACATATGTACTCATGCCCAATGTGTTTCTCAAGCTGTCAGGTCTCAGACTCAGACCACACAGTTGGCCATGTGGGATCCAGCCCCTTATACTGGCCCCAATATTTCAAGTTTTATCATGTGTATTTTCATGGAACTGCCATCACAAGCAGAAAAATAAGCATATTCATTGTTCTTCAAATTTTCTTATACCTATTCATAATCTTTCCCTCTATACCTGCTTTTATGTCACTCAGGCAACCACTGGTCTGCTTTTTGTCACTATGAAATCGTTTATATTTCCTAGGATTTTATATAAATAGAATCATAGAACGCGTACTCTTTCGTCATTCTTTTACAGAGCAAAATTGAGATTTGTTTATATTGTTGTGAATTAACAATAATTAACCCATTTTTATTGCAAAATAGTGTTCTATTACATGGATATACCACAATCTACTTATCGATTTAGCTGTTGAGACATTTGAGCTACTGCGAATTTTGTTATTTCAAATAAAGCTGCTGTGGGGAACCAGCAGTTAGCGTAATGGCTATGTCGATGGACTCCCACATAGTCGACCGCGGGTCGCATCCCGGACCTGGAGGCCTAAAACTCAAGCCGGGCGCGTGTGCGTGCGTGCCCAAGATCCCGAGAGGAGAATGGAGGAGAAGGGATTGCGGCGTGACCATCCCCCCTGGGGGGTGATTTCTTGCTTTCTGTCCCTATGTCTCTCTCTGTCTGTCTGGCGAGCGCACGTGCCCTATAGCGAAAACCTCTCCAATAAATAAATAAATAAATAAATAAAGCTGCTGTGAATACTCTGTGCAAGTATTTGTATGAAATATGCTTTTATTTCTTTGGGGAAAACACCTAGGAGCAGAATGGCTGGTCATATAGTCAGTATATGGTTAACTTTTCAGAAACCGCCACTGTCCCAAAACCATGATACCGTTTTACAATCCCATTACCAGTGTATGAGAGTTCCAACAGATTTGTATCTTCAAGAGCCCCTACTGTGATCAGTCATTTTAATTTTAGTCATTTTAGTAGGTGTGGAGTATCTCATTGTGATTTTGGCTGTTCTAGGTTCTTGCATTTTGGTACGAATTTTATTTTTTTAATTTTTTTTCTTATTGTAAGTTATTTGTTGTAAGATAATTTACAAATATCTTGCTGTCTTTAACAGTTCAAAGGACCAACAATTTGTTCTGGACCAACAATTTCTTCTGACAAAGACAGCAGTAAGGTAAAACCAAAATCAGCTGACTCAATTTTCCTTCTTCACCTCTTATCTGAGGGTGAAACTGTATTTCCATTAATCCAGAGCTGCAGCACCAGAGATAATTTCAATCAATTCTTTGGGATGACAGCTTGGCGGGTGCGGTTGAATGTCAAAGTCAATTTGTCAATCATCTCAGAAGCATTCTTGCTGGCGTTGTCCATAGCTGTCATCCTGGCACTCTGCTCACTGGGAGTGGACACCTTCAGAGAGTAGTAACTGATATTAGCCAGATGGTATTCTTGGTAATTCTGCAGCACATCGGCATCAACATCATCACAGATACTCATACTTTCAGCACTTGCAATGGTATTCAGGGAAAAGATGGGTTTCTCTTCTGTCTTAGAAGAGATAACAGAGCTGAATCGATTAAAAATGATAGAGCCTTCATCTAACTCATATCCAGAATTCAGTAATTCAAGGGCAATGACAGATGCATCTCCAAAAGTAGGAGGCTTTTTTCCCACTTCTTTGAATGTCACTAGAAACTGGTCAGAATGAGTCCTATAAAGTATGCCCCTGATTTTATCACCAATTCCAACGAGCATAACTTCTTTTCCGGCTGCAGTGAGAGCAGCCACCTCGCTTTGCATCTGCTTAGCAACTGAGGAATGAATAGCACACCAATGAGGACACACCAATAAGGAGGTGTTTCTTCTTGTCTTCAGGCACCTTAACATCAGCTTTCTCATACAGAGCGGAAGATCCTATTCCATCCACGTGAGCAGGCTTCGGCTCCCTTTCAGCCTGAGTATATTTTGCTGCTGCTACCATTTTCATGGACTTGGTGATTTTCTGGATGTTTTTGATGGACTTTGTCACCTAGTAATTTTTTTAATTTTTTTTTTTTTTTTTTTTTTTTTTTTTTTTTTTTTAGAGACCCCAGCCTCCCGCCAA
>NW_006209153.1:268685-275282 GCF_000334495.1 Tupaia belangeri chinensis | reverse complement strand
TGGGAGTCCAGCGACATAGCCATTACGCTAACGGCTGGTCCCAACCTGTAATATTTTTCAAAGTTGCCATATTTCGGACTTGGATCCATTGTGGCTACAAGGCCCAGGCCGACAGCCCAACAATGCTCACCCAAGAAAACATGGTGACACTGGCCTTGCTAAAGGTTGGGCAACTCTGTATGAATTTTAAAGGCTGCTTGTCAATTCCTACAAAATCCTGAAAAATTTTTGATGGGAATTTTGACCCATGAATAGTATAATTATCCATTTATTTAGGTGCTCTTTCATTCCTCTTTGTGGTGGTTTATATTTTGTTTTTTTAATTGTTGATAAAGGGCCCATGTGTTTGCCAGAGAGAGACAGCAAGAGAGAAAGAAAGTGATAAAGCACCTTTCATGGAGGATGATCACATCGTAATCCCTTCTCCTCCATTTCTCCTTACTTTTGTGATTGTTGTGCACACATGCACGTGTACCTGGTGTGCTTTTCCAAAACTCTGGGTCCAGGACTTGAACCACACATTCAGTCATGTGGGATCCAGCCTCCTTGACTACCACACCACCAACTGACTCAATGTTTTATATTTTTAGAGTGTACTTGTCTTGCTCATCTTTTGTCAGATTTGTTCCCCTATAATTAATAGGTTTTTAAGCTACAATAAATTATATTTTTGGAGCCTGCAGATGGCTGGACTCCCACATGGCCAACAGTGATTTGAGTCCCTGACCCAGTGGCTTAAAAATCACGCTGGGCACATGTGCATGTGTGCCCAAGATCCCAGGAGGAGAATAGACACCAGAGGAGAAGCAATTGCAGTGTGACCATCCCCTCTGTGAGGTGATTTCTCACTTTTCCTCTCACTATCTCTGTCTCTCACTCACTCTCTCCAGCAAGCATGCCTTATCACAAAAATCTCTTAAAATAATAAATTATATTCTTTCTTCTTTTTAGAATTATTTTATTTAACTCTATTTATTTATTCATTTTAATTTGATCAGAGAGGGACATAGTGAGAGAGAGTGTGTGTGAGAGAAAGAAGGAAAGTGAGAAAGCAAGTTGCCAGGTCCAGAACTTGAACCATGGTCAGCCATGTGGGAGTCCAATGCCTTTAACCACCTTGCCACCTGCCGGTCTCCCAAAAATAAATGGTATTCTTTTTTCAAAATGTTAACCTCTGACAATTTACTATTAGCATATAGAGAAAATGCTAGTTTTGTATTGACCTTGTATTTAGCCTTTTTGTAATTTCGTCCTGCTGCTTTCTGCTTTTCTCAGATTGGAAGGCATATCCAATTCATTTTGGCTGGAAGCAGAAGTCCCAAGACTAATTTTGAAAGTTCTTAATTAGAATCTGGATTCCTTTTCTTCCCCACATGACTTAATTCCTTTTCCTACCTAGCACCTGATTGCTTTTTTAGTGGTAGTAGTGCTATTATCATTATCAAACATCCAAGTGCATTCTAATTTCTCATGTGCTATAACTACATTGTAGAGCGAAGGCACATGGTAGGCAGCTGAAAACAAATTTTCGAACTAGGAGAATAGCTTGTTTTTCTGTTGTTAGTTCTCTTTTTACTGAAAATTTTTATAGGGTAGCTTTTCTCAAATTCTGGAGTACATCAGAATCACCAGAGAAGTATATTTTTAAAATGTAGGTTCCTGGGACCAGCAGTTAGCGTAAGGCTACATCACTGGACTCCCACGTAGTTGACCGCGGTTTGCGTCCCGGACCAGGTGGCTTAAACTCACGCCGGCTGCGTATGCGTGGGTGCCCAAGATCCCAAGAGGAGAATGAAGGAGAAGGGATTGCAGCATGGCCATCGCCCCTGGGGGATGATTTCTCGCTTTCTATCTCTGTCTGTCTGGCAAGCGCACATGCCCTATAGCAAAACCCTCTTAAAAAAAAAAAAAAAGAGAGAGAGAGACAAAATGTAGGTTCCTAATACCTCTCTCTGCAACCCAGTAAATTAATTAGAATCCAGAAAATCTGCAGTGTTTTGTTATTTAAGTTTTTGTTTGTTCTTGCCAATGAGCACATGTACTCACTGAAAAGAGAGAGAAAACACTCCCCATAGGGAATAGTCACACCACAATCCCTTTTCCTCCACTCTCATCAAGATTTTAGATACACACACACATTTGGCATGTTTCTCAGGCTGCCAGATCCAGGATTCAACCATGCCGTCAATCTTGTAGGATCTAGCCAACTTAACCACCACACCATGGCTGGCCCCGTAGTGTTTTAGTGTTTTTTTAAAGAATTATTTATTATTTAATTTTATTTATTATTATTACTCAATTGGACCAGAAAGAGCCAGAGAGAGAGAGAAAAAGCAAGCCACCAGTTCTGGGACTCGAGCCACAGTTGGCCATGTGAGAGTCCAGTGCCTTAACCATCACACCACCTGCTGGCCCCCTTGTAGTGTTTTATTACAGAAGACTCTGACATATATACCAAAGTTTAGGAACCTCTGTTAAGAGAATTTGCATGAACCATCTGTTCAGACTCTTGGAAAATTATTAAATGATAAAACTCCTTTCCTCAGTATTCCTTTTTTCTCTATTTAGGCTCCTAGGTTTCTCACTTCTCTTCCTAATAAATCAGATTTTCAAAAATTATTTTCAAAGGTTGTTCTAGGGATATCATATTTGCACTTCCAGATTACACAGTCAACAGTCCCTCCTGCCTCAGAGGCCCTGTGACTCTGCCCCACTCCACCCTGGCCAAAGTTTACTTGTTCGGGGTGCATAGAACCGAAAGGCAACCTTGAGCCAACTCAGGTAAAGCAACCAGTAATGTAGGATATTCTCTTGCAAAAGCAGTACATAAGTGGGCCAATGTAATTCCATACTCCATGTGAAATATACAAAATCAGTACATTGCTAGAGACAGAAGTCAGGTTAGTAGAAGCAACTGCTTCACAGGTACAGGTTTCTTGAGGGGTGATGAATTGGTTTTCGAACTAGAGAGCAGTGGTGTTGCACGGCGATGTAAATGTGTCCTGCTACCGAACTGCTTTTAGCATGGTTAATTTTGTCACATGTGTCACACCTCAGTTAAGAGGGTGTTCAAGTGGATATGAAGCCCTGAGAGCGCCCAGAGGATCGTGGGCAGGGTCTAGGGAGAATGCCTCGGGGAAGGCTGGGGAGAGCACAGCACCATCACTAAGCAGCTCTGTGGTGTTCACCTCTGCAAGCAGGGCTCCGAGTTGGAGAGGAAATCGTGGAGCCTGACTCACTGAGAGCAGTGCAGACGACAGGATCTTGAAGCGATGCAGTTCAGGTGTCAGATGCCAGTGGAGGAGGTGGTTAGGACAAGACCACATAGAACTGTTTCTGGTCTTCCTGAGCAACAAGAATACCCACCACCACTGTGGAGAGGTTTTGAAAGTAATTCTACTGGTTTTAAAGAGATTTAACAGGGATCAGCAAATGACATGATGGTTATGTCGCTGGACTCCCACATAGTGGACCACAGTTCAAGTCCCAGACCCAGCAGCTTCAAATTCACGCCAGGCAAGTGTGTGTGCATGCCCAAGATCCAGAGAGAATGAAAGAGAAGGGATTTGCAGCATGGCTATCCCCCCAGGGAGTGATTTCTCACTTTCTGTCTCTCTGTGTCTCTGGCTAGCACATGCACCCTATAGCGAAAGTCTCTATATAAAAAAGAGAGAGATTCAACAAATTTTAAAAATCAAGAAAATTTAAAAGCCTCAGGTGCCTTCGGCATCTACTCTTCCTATACCCCAACTCTAACTGTTCAATCTACCATTTGACTTTTTCCATAAACTGCGATTCATTTTAAGTCTGGTTCATAAATGTTGATAGAGCTCCTACTAACATATAGCACTTTGTTGGATGACAGGGCAGTTACTGATACATAGACAGGTCCTAAAATGGAAAAGAAGGCTTCTTAGCAATCACGTTAAAGGAGATATTTGAGGACCAGCAAGTGTATAATGATTACGTTGCTGGACTCCCACGTAGTCACCCTGTGGTTCAAGTATAAGACCCAGTGGCTTAAACTCACGCCAGGCATGTGTATATACGTGCCCAAGATCCCAAGAGGAGAATGGAGGAGACGGTATTGCGACGTGAACATCTTCCCTGGGGGAAGGGGTGTGTGTGTGTGATTTCTCTCTCTCTCTCTGTCTCTCTCTGTCTTTCTGGCGAGCGCACGTGCCCTGCAGCAAAAACCTCTCCAAAAAATAAATAAATAAATAACAGTGAAAAAGAGAGAAATATCATCCTGAAGTTATAGATTTAAATGAAAACAGCAAGATGTACAATAGTATGTATGATGTTCAATGTGTGTTTAAAATTTGGTATGTGCACTTAAGTGATCAGAAAATACTATCACAGGACATAAAATGAAAGTTTAAAGCTCTTGTTTTTACAAGAAAAGGCAACGTAGTAAAGAGAGAGACCGAATGCAAAAGGAAGCCTGCTCGGGGCCTGGCAGGAGGGGAAACGCTGGAGAAAGTCTGCCGAGACCCCCTCACCTCATCTCCCCTTCCATCTCAGATATCCTCCCAGCAGCTTTGCTCTCGCTCACATATTGACAGACGCTCGCAATGGGACCACCTCAGAGCAACAGGACTCTGAGGAATCCGACTGGCTTTTATTGTGGTTCCATTATGGGATTACATGGCGCCACGAAGTCCGATACCCGTGAACAGGGGACAGGGAGTACGACCCAGGGAGCTCGGAAGATGACAAAGGAGACGGTTCAGATCTTATGGCAGCAGATAACATTTTCTTCTTCCCAAGAACCACAGAGCTTTTTAAAAAGCAAATGGAATAAAGATGTGGGCGAGAAGTGTCCTCCCTCGGGTAAACAGATGGGGAGGAAGAAAACAAAAAGCAGGTGAATTGCCAAAGAGAAAGCAATACAGTAAAAAAGCCAGCATTTAAGAGTTAATTATAAGCCACTCTTCAAAAAAAGAGAGATAAGAAACCAGAAAAATACTAATTTAGCCAAAGCTGAACAAACAATTCTTTGCCCAATGGCAATGAAAGGGAGAAACAAGCATCTTTAAATGCTGGCAATTATGTGAGTGGCAGAAAGAATAAAGGCAACCCTTCATGCCCACAGAAGAGAGAATATTAGGGAGACAAAAGCAATCTGAAGTGTTTACAGTTTTGAGTGAGCCAACAGCTCAGCAAGCATTTAGAACACATTATCTGAGCTGTGAAAAATTACCCCCTGAAATTAATCAAGAAGTTAAACATTTATTAAAAACAAGTTTAGAGATAATCGGAGAAAGGTCAAGTCCAAAGACTCCATTGAAGCTGAAGCAGCTCGTTTGCGCCCTGCGAAATGGGTCGTGTTTAATTTGGAGCACAAGGTTCAGACGCAAGGGAGGCTTCTGGGATCCCTGTTGGCTTTCGGGGACTTGAGCCTGCATGTGGGGAAATAGCCGTTGGTCTCAGTTGTTCTTACGAAAAACCGATGATGCAGGCATTGAACAACTGACCCTTGGCCCCTCTGTGACGTTTGTACCTGGCTTACATATTTGGGCAATGTTCAAGGTTAAACATAAACCCCGTTACCAGGGCCTAGACTCCAATGTCCAAGCAAATGAAGCGCTTTGCTGTGGGCGGTGGGATTTTGCCTCCCATACCCCATTCTTTTTGCCACAAAGGTCAAGCAAACAGGAAAAATCATTTGAACAGATGTGAGTAGGCTTCACACAACACTGAAAATGGATGCTATTCCCAGGAGCTGTTTTTGGAGAGGGTTGTGAAGACAAGGAAGAGAGGTAAAAGTCCTGTCCTCCGACCTCGGTCTAATTTTCCCCTCCTTACAGGTCTCTTGTCCTAGAACTCAAAGAATTAAGACACATATAAAAGTTACACATGCACTCAGCCACCACGGGGCACACCGCTAAGACACTGCTACTCTGCAGGCTAAAATTATATGGGAGGCCTGGTTTCAATTCCCAGCTGGAACTGAAAGCCAGCCATGGTGGTGTGCACCTGTAATCCCAGCACAGGGAAGCTGAGGCAGGAGACTGCAAATTCTGGGCCAGCCTGGGCAACGTACCAGATCTGTGAAAGAGCCAGGTGTGGTGGCACGTGCCTGTGCGCTCAGCTACTCAAGAGGCAGAGATGGGAGAATCGTGACAAAGCAAGACTCTGTCTAAAAAGAATTAAATTTTTTTTTAATTTGTTTTTATTTTTTAACATTAATATGCTATACATCATTACATTATACAAAATGAATTTTTCATCCAAAATACATTGTCTGTTGGCTCAATCAAGTACATCAACATATGTGTTATCAACAATTTTCCATTTCTTATGTCTTGCATATTTTGAGTTTTTTCTTTTTTTGCCATCCTTGATTCCCTATCCCTAACCCTCTGCCCTGTCCAACCCTCCTCCCATTGTCTCTGTTATCCCTGTTTGCTTTCTATGCCTATCCCCCCTATTTAATTGATTTGCTAATGAACTTAATTTGTCTAAATATTTGCAATAGCAAGCACAGCTGATATTTACATACACAAGAACTCATGTCTGACTTTAGGCATAAACCTCAGTGAGTAGAATGAACATACTATAAAATGATACCTAGCTGGGGCTATATAGCTTACT